>NC_058403.1:199699848-199717723 GCF_002201575.2 Neomonachus schauinslandi | reverse complement strand
CTCCGCGCCGGCCCCGGAGCCGCGAGCCCCCAGCGCCCGGGACGTGCCTGCGCCTGCGGCCGCCCGCGCCTCCGCTGCGGCCGGTCCGGCGGCCTCCACCTTCTCGGCCGAGCCGGCTGCCCCCCGGCCCCGTCCCGCGGCTGCTCTCGGCGTCGGTTGCCGAGTTTGATTGCTCACGGAGGAGATTGGGTTTTTTTCTATTTCTTCTTCCTTTTAGGATTTGAAAAAGAGAAAAGAACGCACAGCAGGCTGGGACGGTGAAGCACCACCAGCTGGCCCCACGTGGACACCTCTGAGGGGAAAGGGAGTTGGAAGCGAGCTTGGTCCAGCTGGCCTCGAGGCCTCAACTTCTGCCGGACCTGGGTCATGACTGTCACGCCGGGCCGGTGGAAGGCTTTACCTGTCCCCGGCTGGACTTGACCGCTGCCCTTCAGCGGCCGACGCTCCCCCCACCCACACACACTCCCCCGACACCTCGCTAGGCTCTGACACCCGTCTGCGACATGGATAAGTACGGCGACCTGGGCCTGGAGGCCAGTAAATTCATTGAGGACCTGAACATGTACGAGGCCTCCAAGGATGGACTCTTCCGAGTGGACAAGGGGGCAGGCAACAACCCCGAGTTTGAGGAAACACGCCGGGTGTTTGCCACCAAAATGGCCAAAATCCACCTCCAGCAGCAACAACAGCTCTTGCAGGACGAGACCCTGCCCAGGGGGAGCCGAGGCCCGGTCAACGGTGGCGGCCCCCCGGGCCCAGAGGCCCGCCAGGAAGCCGGTGTGAGCAGCAAGCTGACTGTGGATGGTGCAGCCAAGCCCCCTCTAGCTGCCTCGACAGTGGGTCCTGGGACAGCCACCTGCATGGCCCCCGGGCAACCCTTGTACCCACCCCAGGAGCAGAGGGCCAGGCCCTTTGCCCGCAGCGCGAGCCACGGCAGCCAGGACTGTGGCTCCAAGGAGAGCCTGGCAAGCTGGGAGATGTCTGCCTTCCGCCAGGTGGGCCCCTGCGAGGATCCTTCCTGCCTCACGCACGGAGACTATTACGACAACCTCTCCTTGGCAAGCCCAAAGTGGGCTGATGAACCAGGAGTGTCCCCCAGTGTCAGGCCGGGCGCAGGGAGTGGGTGGCCTGGCACCCCAGGGACTGACACACCACTGCCCAAACCCTCCAGGGACCATCCCCTGTACCAGCCTCAGCTCTCCCCGAGCTCCAGCAAGTCATTTGAGACCGGCCAGGATGGTGGTGGTGGTGACCGTGGTGATGAGAAGCCAGCTGGGCTTTGGACTACCGCCTCCTCCCAGCGGGTGAGCCCTGGCCTCTCTTCCCCAGGCCCGGAAAACGGGGCCCTCCTGGGGCCGCCTCAGCCCAGGCCCCCCTCTTTCTTAGCACCCTTGGCCCAGAGCTGCCCCAGCCAAGGAGCTCTTCCAAGAACAAACTCGGGGGTGGGGAGTGAGGCTTCAGGCACGATGCCCAAACCCATGGTGGACCCTCAACCCTGGTTCCAAGACAGACCCAAATCTTACCTTTCTAGTTCTGCCTCATCCTCCTCACCAGCCAGCATGGACAGTTTGCAGCTGGCTGCGGCCCCTGGGCTGGGTCCTAAGCCAGTCTGCACAGACCCTGGCATTGGTCCCAAGCTCAGCCCCACCAGCCTTGTCCATCCAGTGATGTCCACTCCGCCTGAGTTATCTTGTAAAGGTCCCCCAGGCTGGTCGTCAGATGGCAGCCTGGGGCCTGGGCTCCCGGAGAGCCCCAGCCCCCCCAGGGTGAGGCTGCCCTGCCAGACCCTCCTCCCAGGCCCTGAGCTTGGGCCCTCAGCCGCCGAATTGAAATTAGAAGCCCTCACCCAACGTCTGGAGCGTGAAATGGATGCGCACCCGAAGGCCGATTACTTTGGTGAGTGAGAGATTGGTGGCATTGCCCACCGTGGGTGACAAGGTCCCTGCATTTGGGGGAGGTACTCCCCATCAGGGATGCTGTAGCTCCCCTTGAGTGCCACCCCCCCCTTTTTTTTTTAATGTGTGGTTTCCTCTTTTGGCTGCATCTTCAGATTCAGAAACTTGAAAGCATCCCTGAGCAGAAAGCGGATCTTGCAGCTGGGGATTACCCACGTGCATGGGGGAAGCGGGGCAGGATGGCTCATGACTGCTCTCAAAAAAGGGAAATGCTGTGACTCTGGGTTTCAGGGGTTTCGGGTGTGCCCCAGAGCCTCTCGTAGTGATTGGCTCGTGCAGGACTTGAATGGGAACAGCTTCTGGGGTCCAAGTACCCCTGTGGGTTCCATCCACTGGCGGCTGGGCCAGGCAGGTCTGGCTATCTGAGGACCAGCGGCTGGGCAGGGGCACTCTCTCTGGCCCCGTGTGTGTGTGTGTGTGTGTGTGTGCAGGTCCTGTGTGCAGTTGCAAGACTAATGTGGAAGGCTTTGCTCTCGAGCAATAGTGGTTCTCAAAGCGTAGTCTCTGGACCAGCAGCATCCCTTCACCTGGGAACTGGCTAGAAAGCAAGCGATGTGTTGACTCTCGGGGCAATTTGAGACCTGTGGACTAGGTGTCTCCGAACTGAACTCAACCCCCACCTCGGTTCCAGCCCAAAGCCAGGTGATACCCGCAGCCCCAGCACCCGATGGGATGGAAGAGGCTTCCTGCTGGTGTTACTCACAGTTTTGGGGTCTTGTTTTAGTCTCTTTCTCAGACCTTGAACTCTTGGCGACTGCTGGCATCAGCTTTTTCTTTCGCTCTGCACAGGCCGCGAGAAAGCAGATCTGTTGTTCTGTGGAGTCATGGTGTCGTGGTCTCAAAGGAGAACTAACCAGAAAGCCTATTTTTAGAAGAGTCTGAGGGTTTTTGTCTTCCCCCCCCCATTTTTGAACTCTGGAGGATTGGGGTCACAATCTCCCCCTCTGAGGCCTGAGAGCCTTGGGAAGCTGAGTCCCAGGAGGGTGCCTGCTGGGCCCCTGGAGGAGGGCAGGGCCGGGGAAGGCCTTACTGCTGTCAGCTCTCCGTGAATGACTGGCTTTGGCCCAGGTGCTTGGAGGGACGGGGTCCTGGGTGCCCACGGCAGCGCGGTGGTCTGTAGCCTCCTGAAGCCTCATGGGACCAGCCCTCACAGCACAAAGGGCACTGACAGGTTGGGGTGACTGTTGGCTTATGTTCCAGGGCACACAGCACCATCTTACTGCTGTCTCTTTCCCTTTGCAGATTCCCTGCCCCCCCCCCGCCCCGGGGGGATAACACTTAGCTGGAAATACTGTAAACTGGTGCCTGATTTTTATTTTATTTTATTTTATTTTATTTTTAAGATTTTATTTTATTTATTTGACAGAGAGAAAGACAGCGAGAGAGGGAATACAAGCAGGGGGAGTGGGAGAGGGAGAAGCAGGCTTCCCGCCGAGCAGGGAGCCCGATGCGGGGCTTGATCCCAGGACCCTGGGATCATGACCTGAGCCGAAGGCAGACGCTTAACGACTGAGCCACCCAGGTGCCCCTGGTGCCTAATTTTTAATTCTGAGCTCATTAAACGACAAAACAGTCTTATTTTGTCAGGCAGGCAGGCTTACACACCGCATCCGGGCAGAGGTGTTCGCTAATCCTAGTCATTCAGCATGTGTTTATTGAGCACCTGCCTTGGGCGGTGCCCTGCTCAAGGCCTCAGCGTACACAATGAACAGGACAGACAGCGCAGTGGAAGGAGACAGGAGGCGGACCAAATACATAATCAAGTCCTGGGGAGAGATGCAGGTTGAGGAGGGGATGGAGCCTCCGAGCCGGTGTTGGCAGGGAGGTTTCCGGTTTTAAGTCAGGGGACCAGGGAACACCCCATCAGGAAGGTGGCATTTGAGGAAAGGCCTGAAGGAGGCAGCATCTGCCCCAGGGGAGGGCGTTCTGGGTGGGCAGACAGCAGGGGCAAAGGCCCTGGGGCCAGTCTGCACCAGGTCCCATGCTGGGCAATTACCTTCTACCATTTAATTTACTAGTTGCAACCACCCTGGGAAGCTGGTTCTGTCATTAGGCCTGTTTCATGGACTAGGACGATAAAGCCCCAGGGAAGTCCGATCACTTAACCGAGGCCTCCCAGGTGGTGGTGCTGGGCGTAGCTGCGAGTCGAGCCCCACGGTTCAAACGCTCTGCCCAAGCCTCTAACCAGCATCGCCATGCTGCCTCCCGAGCACAGATGCCGAAAACTGTCTTATGTCTGTATTTATTTATTTTTTGACTGTTTTTCATTTTTAATTGAGGTGAACATCACACACCACAAAAGTAGCCATTTTAAAGTAAACAGTTCAGCGGCATTTAGTACATTCAGTGTTTTACAAACACCAAATCTAATAGTTTCAAAACATTTTGATTACCCTGAGAGGAAACCCCGTACCCCTAAAAAACAGTCGCTCCCCATTCTCCCTCCCTCCCAGCCTCTGGAAACCACCCAGATGTGCTCTGTTGCTGTGGACTGACTATTCTGGATAGTTCATGTAAGTGGACTCCTATTTTATTTTTTGCCGAAGCCTGGTATTCGTGGGTAGAAAACTCAAAAGACCACAAAAAAAACCCAAACCAAAAACCGCACAGTGAATAGTGAGTGTCCTTCCCACCTGGGCTCCTAGTCAAGTGCCCCGGGTGTAATGGATATTCGTGCTGTGTGTGTGTGTATGTGTGTGTGTGTGAGTCCCTGTGCTCCATGCCGTGCACCTGCTCTTTGCCTTTGCCACGAACGGGGTGTCTGGACGTCAGTGTGTGTTGAGCTGGCTCAGTGTGACCGCTGTGTGGATGTGCCCGGGGTCACGACGTAGCTGTCCCGGTGGACCTTGAGAAGGGCCCATCCGCAGGGTGCAAGCCCAGCTGTGGGAGGAACCCCCAGCGGTGGGACTGTGGGGCTGGGGCTGGCTGCCCTCTCTAGTTGCTCTCTGCAGAGCTGTGCCGGGGCCCGCGCGGCCCAGCACACAGGACAGGGCCTGCCCCGCAGCAGCTTTGACAGCCGGGCTTCTGTCGGCTCTCCCGTGGCTGGCCGCACCTCCCGTGGCCAGCCGTGTGGCCGAGGAGGAAGTCTCTCATCGGAGCCTCTGGCGGTCAGTCCTTGGCCTCGCCCTGCTGGGGGACCTTGGACAAACCCTCCTGTCTTCTAGGGCTCCCCACCACCCCCCGATCTGTGGTGCGAAGCGTCCGGCCCCGCTGAGGGGCTCCCCACACGGAGGCCTTCTCTTCCCTAGATCTGGTGTCCTTTGAAAGACCATGTCTGCCCAACACCTTGCATTTCTTGAATTAGGAGGAAGTTTTACTTCCAAGTAGAAGAAGGGCTCTCGCTACAGGGTCTTGGCAGCGAGAGGCAGGGTAGGGACGCTGTTACTGTCAGAGCTGATGCAGGTCTAGCCAGAAGCCAAGCAAAGATGTTTGGGTTGGTTACTTAGGCCCCTTCCTGGGGCCAACAGAGGCGTCCCTGTGGGTGTTTACACTGTGGGAAGACCTCGGGCTCTTGCCTTTGAGGACACACAGGTCTGAAGACACCTCACTTTCCAGTAACCGATCTGCTCATCTCCAAGGATGCTTCTGGCACTTTCCTTGGCCGTCTTTGTGAGGTCAGTACCATGTGGTCCCAGGGGCTGCTTCTCCCCCTCTTTTTTCTCCGTTCTTCCTCTGTGGTCTCTTGGTGTCTTTCTGCCCGTGAGGACAGAGACCAGGACAGATTCTGGATGCTGCTTGGTCAGTGCTGTTGCTTTGCCCCCCCCCCATGCGGCTCCTGCTTTAACACCACTGTTTACACTGCAGAGGAAGGGAAGAGGTCACCGTGCCTTTTGTTGACTCTTTCCTGGCCTTTTCCACCACGACATCCACTGTCTTCTTCCCACGGGTTCCCTCCTCCCTTCCCAAGGAAAAAGGATACAGAGAAGCCACCTGTCACGGCCTGGGTTTCCCGGGAAGCTGACTCAGACAGTGGGGCGCGCAGGGGCTTCCGAGGGGGAGCCCTTGGGAGGAGGGGAGGGACGCGGGAGCGGGCAGAGGAAGTCTCCCGCTGCAGTGAGGGCCTGACGGGCCTGGGCCCAGCCACAGGGAGCGCGGAGCTGGAGAAGCCCTTCAGACGTCCCCACTTGAGGGGAGCTGTCTGGGCCTTCATGCTCCCCCCTCGATCGGTCATCAGGTGTGGGCCGCCCTGGGAAGGGCCTGACCTTGGGGAAGGTGGCCCTGGGCAGCAGGGGCAGAGCCCGAGGGGCTGACGGGTGAGGCCACCGCCTCGAAGTGGCCACCACAGCCCCCGTCCTCAGGCACATGAGACCCCTCGTACAGTGACCCTTGGGCTCCGTGACTCTGATCCTAGCGAGCGTCTGTCTAGGGCCCTTGGCACGGTAGGCTTTGGGGATGTGCCCTGCGTTACCCTTCACAGTCAGACACCAGTAGTCTCTGTTCCCGGGGGAGAAACTGAGGCCCATGACTTGCTCAGGATCACACAGGTGTAAGCGGTGGCACTTCACACCACTTGGGCTCTGACCACTCCCGTGGGGGGAGCTGCTGGCCTGTTGCTGTTTGTCCCTCCAGATTCCCTCTGCACACAGCTGCTGCGGGGGACATCGGTGGGCTCTGAGCCTGGAGGACCTGTGCCTTCCCTCCGGGCTGGGGGTCTGGGGATCTGTCACTGTGAACGCCACCAAGGAGAGCACCACACTCTGCCCTGGAGTGGAGGAGGCTCTGCCGGACTTGGTCAGGCATGTGGGTGGGGGGGTGGGGGGGATTGAAGAGGTTGGTTGCGGGGTCTCCCTCACCCAGCGAGTGAATGGGCGGGCTCCTCCCTATCCTGCACAGAGAGAGGAGAGGCTGTTTCTGTCCTTGGTTTTCCTGTTTCCCCGTGGACCTTCCGGATGCAGCGGCAGACCCGCCTTTGCCTGGGAGCCTGTAAACAGGTGTGAGTCCAACCCCCGCAGGGGGCCGGGAAGCCCGTCACACCTGATTTCATTTGACTAGTACACAGCCGTTCAGACAAGGACCGTGTAAATAAATGTCCTATCTGCTCCTTCCTAGTGGACAGTCTCGCAAACCTCGAGTACCACATGGATTGTCTTAATGCCCTTTGAAGCACTCCCTATCGGACTTGATGAGCAGTGGATGCTTGAAATGTGGGGCTTACATCTAGCCCCGAATGAATAATTGAGGGTGGTTCCAGAGCACTTTTCCTGGCAAGAGAAAATAACGTGGGGCAATCCTATAATAGGGTAGCCCCCCCCCAGGATTCCAGGACAGAGGCCTGCATGAACCCTAGAGGCCCCCATGACACCCCCAAATACCAGGCATTTCAGTAAAGCCAAACGAGGGGCTGAAGTAGAAGAGAAGGTGCCAGAAGCTCATGAGCCATCTGGCTCTGAGTAGCTGGCAGGACCAAGCGTGGTTCCCCGGGGAACTTATACCCAGATTCCTTTCGGAGACCCTGAGCCACAGTGTGGACCTAACAAGCCCTGCTTTCGTTGCTGTGGAAGTAGAGTTCTTTTTCTTTTTTTTGTAAAGATTATTTATTTATTTACTTGACAGAGACACAGCGAAAGCAGGAACACAAGCAGGGGGAGTGGGAGAGGGAGAAGCAGGCTTCCCGCCGAGCAGGGAGCCCGATGTGGGGCTCGATCCCAGGACCCTGGGATCATGACCTGAGCCGAAGGCAGACGCTTAACGACTGAGCCACCCAGGTGCCCCGGAAGTACATTTCTGATCCTCCGGGTAACTGCTGTAAATGCCACCCCAGATTCTGGTTCTGCACGTCCCGCCCCGCAGTGCGCGGCCCGGGACAGACACCCAGTCCTTTAGAAATCGGGTAGCCTGTGTGCGTTGTTTTTGGTAGACCAGGTAATCTCCTTCTCAAAATCAGGAAGGCGTATGGTGTTTAGCTTTCTATTGATGTATAGTATACGCATGTCATAGGCGCTCGCAAGGTGAACGCACCTGTGTAACCGGATGGAGGCACAGAACGTGACTGGCGGTGACCCTGCACTTCCCTCACCATGGCCGGTAGGCCATGCTCGGCCCCCCGCCCCCCCACCCCAGACACACTGAGCTCAGGGGCTCCATCACACCAGCCTCACTGCTGGGCCCTGAGCTCCTGGAGTTTCCCCCCACCCCCCAGGGCCCTTGTCCTTGCCCTTCCCCAGCCGGCGTCCTTGTGTCTGGCACAGAGGTGCCTGCCCCGGCGACCCCACTCCAGGAAGGGGGGTCTCCAGCTGGAGCCCCAACGTCAGGTTCCCACGGCGTCGGCCAGGTCCCGTCACACACTGTCTCTCTGCTGTCCTCCCTCCTTGAGACGGTATGTTTCTGCTATATTCCTCTGTGACCAGGAAAGAATGTCTTTTTTTTTCCATTAATAATCCACAGCATGAAGCTGACCTTCTGACATGGCAGTTCTTGCCAGAGGTTTAAAAACAAAGTTATATTTCTTTACATTTCTTTTTTTTAAAGATTATTTATTTCTTTGAGAGAGAGAGAGAGCATGAGCGGGAGGGACAAAGGGAGAGGGAGAGAGAATCTCAAGCAGACTCTGGGCTGAGTGCGGAGCCCTATGTGGGGCTCGATCCCACGACCCTGAGATCATGACCTGAGCTGAAACCAAGAGTTAGACGCTTAACCGACTGAGTCACCCAGACGCCCCTTCTTTATATCTTTTGATTTATGACTCCCACACAGGATGAGGAACTGTGGAAGAAAGACCCGATTTGGGGGGTGAGGAAGCCAGGCGCTCTGAGCCTGATCCTACCAGTAGGCCGAGGCGTGACAGTGGCCAAGCCGCTCTTCCTCGGTGCGGAGCCACGCTGACCTCTGAGGGCTCGTCCTGGCCCAGAGCGCTGTGTCTGTGACTCTGGGTCCCATCAGATGCTTGGCTTTTAGCTGACTGAGTAACCCAGGGACGGGGCAGCCTCACTGTCAGCAGCGGTGAGAGCCCAGAAAGGCGGGGTCTGGATGGCCTAGCCTTCCCTCCCCCTCCCAGACCTCTACGGAAGCAAGGAGCAATTTTGTATTTTAGTTATGGTTACGTTGTCTATTGCAAGTGGTAATCATTTTTACTTTAGAGTATCTGGAAAATACATACAGCTGAAACAAGAGCCATGAATCACTGAGGTGCCTGCCACCCTTAGGATAATCAGGGTGAAGATTTTCTGCAGAAAGCTTCCAGTGCGGAGCCTGCCGTGACTCAGGATGCGTCATGCACGGCTGTTCTTGGCTCTCTGGCCAGATGTAGAAGCGTTTACTCAGCCGGAGGTCACTCACTGGGCTCTGCAGAGTGTGTCTGAGGAAAGTGGGATGAGGAAAGGAGAGATGTCTAGGAAAGCATCAAACACAAGGAGCCCCTGGTATTATGTCGGTCACCCACCCTGGAGGCCTTTTGGGGGCTCTCATTCTAATGAAACGTGGGGTCCTCAATTCGGGGGACAGCGAGTAGCACTGGCTGCGGGGCTTGCTGACCTTGATTCACCTTGATTTCCCTGGCACCAGGCTTCCTCGTTGGACTCGTGTGATGGCGTTGGTGGTGCTGGGTCAGCAGATGCTGGGCAGGGTCCGTCAGGGGCCCATGTAGCAGGTGCTCAGAGGCTGTCTGTTGGAGGAATGGAGGGGCTTCAGTTGGGGTGTGAAGGGAGGAGGGGAAGGGATTTGTAGCTGGGGTTATGGCTCTGAGATAGATGTGCTAAAATGAGTTGCTGAGTGCACAGGCATTGGCTTGTTCAGTCCTTCCAATAAGCCTGTTTCACTAGCCCCATTTTATAGGCGGGCCAACTGAGGTACACAGAGGTTAAGTAACCTGCTGAATACATGTATCGAGGAGCCTGGCTGAGTCTGAGGTCTTGACTACTCTGCTGCGCTGCCTGTCAGCTCCTGGGAGCACAGTGGCTCTCTGACAAAGGGAACTTTCAGGGGGAACGCGGCCCTGAGTCAGTCAGGGCTGAGGTCGTCCCCTTCTGTGGTGGAGCAGCGAGGGAGGCAGGGCATGGAGGGGCGCCTGAGCTGGCTGGAGGAGCCCGCCACCAGCCCCTCCCTGCAGGCCCGAGGTGAGACCACGAGGCTCAGAAAGACACCCAGAGGCCACGCAGGGACCTTACCTGCCCACGACCCTTGAACCCCCTGACTTCTTGTGTTCCTCTGATGGCTGTGGGTTAGGACCAGCAGGCCATGCTCTCAGGGAGCCTGTGACACCCCCAAGTGTTGTGGGCAAGGGTAGGGGTGTGCCGGGATGCCTCGGCCTGAGGGTCAGTGTCAACCCCGGGACTGGGCGGGGATGCTTAGAACCGAACATGGGATGAAATGACGCTCAGAGTCCAGCTGGCAAAGTGAACAGAAACCTTACCCAACAACAAAACAGGCCTCCCGAATTCCCAGGGCGCATCAATGGCAGGGTAGGACTTGCCAGCAAATATTTATATCTGCTCCAGGTTTTGTTTTTCATTTGTCCCCTCCCAGGGAAACCAGCTGGACACGGAATGCCAGGGTCACGTTGGAAGGCTGGAGACTTTCTGCTTGAGTGTTTCAAAGGGAATACTTTAGGGTCCACGGCCAGGCTATTTTTAAGTGTTGAGAGCCATGAGTTTAGACTTGGCCAAGTTCCTTCCTCATCTTTCTTGGCCTGTGACTCAACTCTGCGTGTCCCAGGAGAGCAAGGACTGGTTACTCCCGGTTACTGGAAGTCTGTTGGGAGCCTCTCAGGGACCTCCATCCACACATGCATTTGCAGTATGTAGAACATTCTGGAAGCCTGCTCTGAGGCCGTCTGTCGTTGGAGAGAAGGGGCCTTGAGTTCAGTGTGTACCAGCCCTTCAGCTGACCCTGGGAGGGGTAGAGACTGAGGTAATTTGAGGATGAGTGGACAGGGCATCTGTCTTACAGGGCAGGCCCTGAGTCTGGGGGTGAGCACACGTCCCAGCAGGCTCTGGGCCGGACATCATGTGGCGGTCATTTCGGCGTGCTGAGGTAGCAGCCCGCTTGCCTTTTGCCGCCCGAAGCCTCTCTGACCGTAACAGCAGCCTCCCTGTCCTCCCGAGCCTCCCTTCTGGGAGGGCGGAACCGACTTGAGGCCACATCTGCTCACATGACGGTCAGGGCTCGCCCTGGCTTTTGCATCTGCTGAAAGGTCCCTGTCCTGTTCCTCTTTCCCCCACGGTGGCTTGCATTGCTTCCCGGTGGGGCAGGGAGGTACTGAATTTAGAAAGATGGACTTGGGGGCAGCCCAGCTGACGGCTGGCTGTGCTGGGCCCCCCCGGGGCGTTTGCTGACAGAGGTCCCTTCACCGTAAACATGCTGGGGGCAGGAGAGCAGGAGGTGGGCATGTGCCGGCTTGGGCATCTTGCTTCGCTTTTTTGCCCTTGGACTCCTCACCTTGTAGAGACTGGACGTCCCGAGCTCGTTATAATCCTGTTCCCTTCTGGGCCGCGAGCCTCCGGAGCCAGGGATGGGTCAGGGCTGTTGGCGGAGAAGCCTGGGATGGGACGTGTGTGCAAAACGTGTGTGTCAAATGGACACACCCCCAGCAGCAGGCGAGTGGTTGGTGATGGCAGGCACTTCTTTGAGTTGGCCCGCCGCGTCCCTCCATGAGATCAGTCCCTCCAGAGATCACCCAACCAGGGTGACACTCCTGCTAATAATGCTTGGCATCCTCGGTCTCACTCACGAAGCCAAAACTGCATTTTTTGGGGAAAAAGAAACCCTTAAGCTGTATAAAAAGCAGCACTTAAATAAGGAAAACGAGGAAATAAAACCAAATATTGAGTTTAGTGGTAAGTTTCCAAATACAAAACACAGGCCTGGCCTGCAGAAGAATAAAGGTAAAATGTCCCAGTTACAGTGCCCCCGTTTGCTCAGCGATGGTGGACTGAGAAGCTGCAGATGCCACAGACGTCATTTTTCTGTCCCCTCGTGCCCGGTGGTGGCTGTGATGCCCGGACAGCCTAGCGGAGCGGAACGCTGAGCTGCTTGGGCCAGGACTTGGGTGACGGGACGAGTGGCAGGTGGGCCAGATAGCTGAACCTCCAGCGTCTCTAAACGTGGAGACGTCCTTTTCCTTGGGGCAGACTTGAGGCTTGGCCCCGTTTTGCCGAGAAGAGACAGCACGTGACCCGGGCGAGTCTCTGGATGGTTCCTGTCTTGCTTGGCCACGTGGAGCTCTGGAGTCCTGAAGCTGGGGTTGTGGGTGGGACCCCTGAGTGGGTCACCTGCCCCTCACCCCAGCCCTACCCCAGACCGTTCACCCACCTCTGTCCATCACCACATCCAGTTCTAAGCCCAGAGAACATGCTCCCTCGGCAGTCATTATGGACCTACTGTATACAGGAGATGGAATTAGGATTTGCAGAGCTTCCTTCCTCTGCTGGAATGTGGGCTCCATGAGAGTGGAGTGTTTGTTCTGTTCACCACTGTATCCCAGGGCCCAGGGCAGGGCCCGGCACACAGCACTTGTCGAACGAGTGAGTGAACCCCCTGGCCAAAGGAGGAATGGGGACGTTCCCCGACTCCCTCCCAAGTGCCGGGGCGTTGAGTGGGGATGTTACCGCTGGGATGGACACACGCTCCGGGGCCAGTCCACACCCCTCACGCACATGCTAGAGAATGCTAGGCAGGCAGGAGCACCCGGCTAGCTGTCATAACCTCACCCTGACCAGGAGGGACTTGTATGAGCTCTCCCACCTGGTGGAAGGTGCTTCGGGTAGCCTTCCGGAGGCTGGAGGGGCTGGAAGAGGTTGGGATGCCGGGGTTTGTCTGGGTGGAAACCTTGCAGGGTTCCAGGGACCAAAGTCCTGGGGAAGTTTGGACGGGAGCAGGTAACGTGCTGGCAGACATGCGGGTTCTTAGCCAAGAAGACGTTCATTGTTATACCAAAGTCAGAATTTGAGGAACTGCGCGTGGGCTCTGGATCTCCCCTGGGCAGATGCCTCGACAGCCTTGTGCCTCAGTTTCCCCACCAGGAAAATGTGGACATGGCCTCTGTGAAGACTAACTTGTTAGCAGAGATCTGTACTGGTGAGTTTGGGGGCCACTAGCCCTAGGCAGCGGCCAAGCACTTGAACATGTGGCTGGTCCAAATGAGATGTGCTCCAAGTGTGAAATACAGTCTGGGGATTTGAAGACTTGGTGTGGGAAAAGAAATGTAAAAGAGCCCATTAATATTTTTTACATTGATTCTGTGTTTAACCAAGAATACTTTGAATGTATTGGGCTAAGTAAAATAGGTCTTTAAAATTAGTTTCACTCATTTTTTAAAAAAGATTTTATTTATTTATTTGACACAGAGAGAGAGAGCGAGAGAGAGCACAAGTAGGCAGAGTGGTGGCCAGAGGGAGAAGCAGGCTCCCCACTGAGCAGGGAGCCCAGTGTGGGACCAGATCCCAGGACCCTGGGATCACAACCTGAGCCAAAGGCAAACGCTTAACCGACTGAGCCACCCAGGTGCCCCAGTTTCACCCATTTTTACTTTTTAAGGGTGGCTACTTGAAAGTGTAAACTTGCAGGCAGCCTGCGCTGTTTTTCTGTCGGTCGGGGCTGTGCTTCCTGAAGCATTTAGAGTATGGCCTGTGGTAATTGCTTGCTGTATTAGGCACTTAAAATTATTGTTTGCCCCCAAATATCAAAGCGTCTTTACCTTGTCCCATCTGAAAGCCACGTCCAGTGGGTTTGTTGAAATCCACAAATGCTTAAATAAAAAGATTCTTTTTTTTTTTAAAGATTTTATATATTTATTTGACAGAGAGAGAGATAGCGAGAGCAGGAACACAAGTGGGGGAGTGGGAGAGGGAGAAGCAGGCTTCCCGCGGAGCAGGGAGCCCAATGCGGGGCTCGATCCCAGGACCCTGGGATCATGACCGGAGCCGAAGGCAGCCGCTTAACGGACTGAGCCACCCAGGCGCCCCAAACAAAAAGATTCTAATAGGTCCAATTGCCACCCCCCAAAATGAGCCCACTGAGGCCGCATGCCCGCTGCAAGAGGGGGCAGGACGGCTCTCACAGCCCCTGAAGTGGCTGTTTTCTGATGGAGGAAGAAGGTACTCTGGGGTCTGAGCAGGTGGTCGTTGTAGCTGAGCCAGTTTTCCAGGACCTTCATAACACATTGAGTCTAGTGAGGACAGGCGGAGAATCCAGGGGACCATCGGTCCCCTCGCTGTCCTTAGAGAAATGAAAGACAGCGTTTCCTGCAAGAGAAGTGGGAGAGGGCCCTCTGGGATCAGGCTCCGCCGGGCCCCGGCCGACAAGGGCCCAGAGCCTGCACCTCTGGCTGGGCTCTGGAGGCCTTGCCTGGGTGTGGGGAGAGTGGCCAAGTTGGGTGGCCGTCCAGGCAGCCTCCAACGGCCTGAATGTCTTTGGTCTGTTCTGGCATGGCTGACACCTTCCTCTCTGGCGGTGGGGCTTAGACAGAGGCCCTTTGGTGGCTGGCCTCAGAGGTCAGGCCACTTTTAGAGCCAGTCATCCCTCTTCTGCCCGTGGCCCCCGGCTGCCACCCCTCAGAGCCACCGCAGCCTGCGGTGGGTGTGTGGGTGTGGGGAGCGGCAGCCCTGCCCGAGTTCACAGCCAGAGAGCAAAGGAAGCAAGGGGAGCAGGCAGCAGGAAGAAGGGAACTGATGCTGAGTAAACCAGCAGGGCCTCAGCCCAGCTGTGCACTTTGTTGGTGGGGTTTCCATCTCTGCCCCGGAATATTTGGGGGCAGGCCCAGGGCCCTTCTGCTGCGTGGCCTTTTCTGACCCAGCCGTGGAAGTGGCTTGGTGTCACTTCTGCAGTTCTCCATTGGTCGAAGCAGTCATGAGCCCTCCCCCATTCACGGGGAGGGGTGGTGGACTCCCCTCTACCTGTGGATGGAGGGTGTGTCAAGGAATTTGTGGCTGTGTTTTTATAAAGTTGCATTTACATACCCTGAAATGTGTCGTTGGATGGGTTTAACGAATGCTCACACCCGTGTAACCTGCGCTCCTGTCAAGATCTAGATGAGCTTCAGGCGCCTGGGTGGCTCAGTTGGTTGAGCGACTGCCTTCGGCTCAGGTCATGATCCTGGAGTCCCTGGATCGAGTCCCACATCAGGCTCCCTGCTCGGCAGGGAGTCTGCTTCTCCCTCTGACCCTCCCCCCTCTCATGTGCTCTCTCTCATTCTCTCTCTCTCAAATAAATCAATAAAATCTTTAAAAAAAAAAAAAAAAGATCTAGATGAGCTTCAACCCCAGGAGGCTCCCTCGGGCCTCTTCCAGTCAGTGTCCACTCCCAGACGACCAGTATTCTGATTTTTTCCTCATTTATTAGTTTTACCTGTCCTAAAACATAATATACGTGGATTCATACGATATTCACATATAGCCGATCCTCATTATTCACAGATTCTGTATTTTCGAATTTGCCTACTTGCTAAAATTTATTTGGACCCCCAAAATCCACTCATGGCACTCTGGTGATCATTTGGGGACATGTGTAGAGGTGTGGCCCCACACACGATCCCAGATGAGGGTGAGCTGGGCGATGCTCTGCCTGCTTGCTTTGGCCCTCATCCTGTAAACAAGCGTCTTTTGGGCGGTCTCTCTAGTGCCATGTTTTTTGCATTCTTGTGCTCTTTGTTGGTGAATTTTATGTTTGAAACGTTCCCCAAGTGCGGTGCTGAAGTGCTGCCTGGTATTCCTGAGTTCAAGGAGGCTGCGATGGCCTTATGGGGATATGCTTATCTTTTTTTTTTTTTTTAAGATTTTATTTATTTATTTGACAGGGAGAGAGACACAGCGAGAGAGGGAACACAAGCAGGGGGAGTGGGAGAGGGAGAAGCAGGCTTCCCGCCGAGCAGGGAGCCCGATGCGGGGCTCGATCCCAGGACCCTGGGATCATGACCTGAACTGAAGGCAGACGCTTAACGACTGAGCCACCCAGGAGCCCCGGGGATATGCTTATCTAACCTGTGTTAGATAAGCTTCCTTCAGGCACGAGTCCTAGTGCTGTGGGCCCTGAGTTCAACGTTAATGAAATCAACAATATGTATTACATCAGGTGTCTTTCAACAGATAAAACAAGGTTATGTATCGATCAGTTGATGAAAACGTTGTGCCCAGAGGTTGGTGAGAACCTGACCCTATATTTCCTCTGGGAGCAATGTTCACTATTCGCTAATTCGGTATTTGCGGTGACTTCGTGGAACATCATACCGCGAATATGGAGAATCGACCGTAGTACTCCTTTGTCTGGCGTAGTTCACAGAGATTGTCTGTGACATTCAGCTCTGTGTGTGTCACATGTTTGTCCTTTTTTTTTTTCTGCTGCCAAGGTAGTATTCCATTCTGGGAGTACGCAGTTTGTTTCCATTTTCCCTGTGGGGGAATGTTTGGGTTCTTTCACAGGGCTGAATAATAAGTCCACTGTGATCATTTGTGTGGAGATATACTTTACCTACTTCTCCTGGAATTGCTGAATCATGTAGTAGGAGTGTGTTTGACATTTCGGCCGCTGCCAAAAAGCTTTCCGGAGGGGCCGTGCCCTGTAACGCCCCCCCAAACCGTGTGTGAGAGCCCTCCATTGGTTCTTGACCAGCTGTGTCACGGGTTTCTCTGGGTTCTGCTCCATGGGTGACTTTCTAAACCAACTCCTCTCTGAGCCGGCGTCACTTGGCTGACACCCTCCCAGCTTCTTCTGTTGAAATAGCGTCTTCACAAGTGATTTTCATCCCTTTTTTTGGTAGTTGCTATACTCTCACAAGGGTTTGATCCGCGCCCCGCCCCGGCCGCAAACCAGCTTTCACGAACACAGAACACTTCTGTGGTTTTTGCCATTTCTAAAAACTTAAGCACAACTAATGCAGGAAAGTCAGAAACTCTGAACAAACAAAAATAATGATAAAAGGGACCCATCATTCCGACTAGGGATAGTCACTGTTAAGACAGACTTTTGTTCTTGCACACAGCAAGCATCTGAGCGGACGAACGTGAACTTTGTGGGAGGCTCCGTGTCTCCCCACCGGCTTGATTTTTTTTTGAAGGCCAGCCAGAGTCTAATTTTATGTAGTCCTTATAGAATCAGATTGGAGAGCTGGGGGCCACAGGAAGCTCTTCTCTGGACCCTCCTGACCACCCCCTCGTCATTCCTCTGGGGAACCAGCAGCAGGAGGGAGCTCCCCCCCGCCCCGGCGCAGTCAGAGTGTAAGCCGCTTCTGGTGGTGAGCAAGTCTTTCTTCTGTCTGGACAGCAAGCAGGCTTCCTTCAGATCGGACCCAGTCAGTCGCCAGGTCGGTCCCGTGAAAACAAAACCGGGTCCTGGCACTCCTGGGCCCAGAAAGAACCTTCCATGCCCTTCTTCCTGCTCCTTGCTCCCAGGGAAATCTTGTCTGTGTCTACACTGCAGATGGCCGGCCTACTCCACGGGTTCGAAACGCGACAGTCTTCAGAAGCAGTGCTTTTTGTCTTTTCTCAGAAAGGGGGAATTCATGATTTGCCCTGCATTAGCCTCTCGGGCAAGCAGCCCACTGATGGGATAGCCCCTGTTTCGCGATGGGGCTCCCACCCGGTCTCCCCACATTGTCCCCATGCAAGGCTCAGGGCCAGTTATGGAGGGGGTGCTGTTCCAGCACCATCTCACGCTTCCAGCCCAGTTTGCAGAGCGCCCATTATTCCTTCCTGGCTCGGAGATGGAGAAAGTAGGGCGCAGAGCGACTGAGTGCCTTGTCCAAGGCCGCTCACTGGGTTTGCTGCAGAACTGAGCAGAGCATGCTTCCAGACTGTGTGTTGTTCCAAGGGGGAAACTGTGGGTGGTGGTGACTCCCGGCAGTGGCACCGAAAGGGGAGACTCTCCCCGGCCCGGACTCTCCTGCTCCTAATCCCTGGGGCAGTGGGCGGAAGAGAAGGAACGCAGGCTCTGTTTGGAAACCGGAGAACACAGACATCACTCCCCCCCCCCCCCCCCCCCCCCCCCCCCCCCCC
>NC_058403.1:199600281-199699748 GCF_002201575.2 Neomonachus schauinslandi | reverse complement strand
GACCCCAAGCTTGGAGGTTCCATCAGCCTGGTCTTCTTTTCCTTCTCTGTCACACCCTTTTCCCCCTCTTTGGCGAATGCATGTTTAAAGCATTTCTAAAATCAGCCTTGTGTGATTCTAAGGAAAACGCAGGATTTTATTTTTTCCTTTAAAAAAAAAAAAGGATTTTCTTTCTGGTTCCTATCTGGTTCCTCATGGTTAGCAGTGGCTGTGGCTTTGGGCTGTGGTCCGAGGTGGGGGCGTCTCACTGCTCTGGAATCACTTAGGTCAGAGCCCCGCTGTGCCTCAACATCCCTTCTGAACACAGTGTGCGTCCTGAGCTCAGCCTGCTCTGTTGTCCATGGTTGGGGTGCGGGATGGGATCCTGGTCCAGATAAAAGGACATCAGTGGAACACCTGGTAAAATCCATAGAATTTGGGGCGCCTGGGTGGCTCAGTCGTTAAGCGTCTACCTTCGGCTCAGGTCATGATCTCAGGGTCCTGGGATTGAGCCCCGCATCGGGCTCCCTGCTCAGTGGGAAGCCTGCTTCTCCCTCTCCCGCTCCCCCTGCTTGTATTCCCTCTTCTCACTGTGTCTCTCTCTGTCAAATAAATAAAATCTTTAAAAAAAAAATCCATAGAATTTGAATAAGGTCTGTAGATCAGTGTATATACATATATCCATATATGTATGTATACATACACACATCTGCATACAGGCATGTGTTAGACCAGTGTTAATTTTCTGAATTTTGGTAGTTGTATTATGATCATACAAGACAATAACATTTGGGAGAGCTGGATAAAAAGTATATAGGAAGTCTTTGTACTACTTTTATAACTTTTTTGTATGTCTGGATCACGTGAGAAGACCCTGAAAGGTGAATGACCTTGGAGATGGCGGGGTGGCGGGGGCGGAGGGTGCTCAGCAGCTCACGCATAGGGAGGCGCTGGTGCTGAGGCCTCAGGGTGCTCCGAGGACTTTGAACTTCTCCTTTAGGCATCAGAGGCTGAGAATTTCGGAGCCAAAACATGATGTGGTGAATATACATTAAATTTTAAATATTCTTTAATCTTAAAAAAAACCCAACCTACTACTATTTCTGAATATGAAGTAATATCTTTTCATTGTAGAATATTTGAAAATAATGCAGGAGACTTAAAGAAATAAAATAAAAATCATAACTCCTCCTTCTCAGCATATCTTCATGTATAAATATACTAAAAAAAAAAAAGAAAACAGTGTGTTGCATACTGCATGGTGGTCTCCTCTTCCTTTTTTCATTTAACATTGTATTATGAGCATTTTTCATGTTCTAAGATAATTCTATAGAACTGTGTTGTCCGATACATGGGACTATCCAAAATTAAATTTAAATTAATTACAACGAGAGGCGCCTGGGTGGCTCAGTCGTTGGGCTCAGTCTTATTTTATTTATTTATTTTTAAAGATTTTATTTATTTATTTGAGAGAAAGAGAGAGAGAGAGATCACAGAGGGAGAGGGAGAAGCAGACTTGCAGCTGAGCAGGGAGCCCGATGCGGGGCTCGATCCCAGGACCCTGAGATCATGACCTGAACCAAAGGTAGACGCTTAACCGACTGAGCCACCCAGGCCCCCCACCCTGCCGCCAGTATCTGATTTTAGAACATCTTTCCCCCAAAAGTGAGGCCTCCCCCGTTGGCAGACACTCCCTGCCCCCTTTCCCCCAGTCCTAGGCAGCTGCTTATCTACTCACCCCCTCTGTGCGCACCCATTTTGGGCTGCATCTTTGATTTTTTTTTGCTTAGGAAAAATCCCGTTAACAATTACTGGGTCAGATGGCGTGGAGGCTTTTTAAGGCTTTTGCTCCATGGTGCCATACTGCTGTCCCGAAGGCTGGTCCACATTTAGGCTTGCACCAGCACCGTGTGCTGCACCTCAGTGATGCTGTCATTGTTTCTTGTCTTTGCCGGTGAGTGACACGTGGCATCCCGTGTTGCATGTGGCTCCAGGCAAGGGGGAAAACTGTTTCCTGGGCTGATCAGATCTGGGAAAGGTGCCGGCAGTGTCGGGTGGAGACCGGCAGTGGATGAAGGACGGAGGAGGGTGGCGTGCCCCAGTGGCTGCCGGAGCGGGGCTGGGGGTGCAGGGCCTGCTCGGGGGCACCTTGAGCTCTGTGTTCCAGTGGGGAGCTGAGGGCAGGGAAGGATTGAGGCCGGAGAATGGGAGTGCCCTGGGGCCAGCTGGAACCCGTGGGCAGTCTGGTGAGGCGAGCTCTAACCTGCAGGGATTAGGAAGTTGTGATAGAAACTTCCTTCCCCACTGTGATGAAGTGAAGCCATTGTTGGTTTTGAGCAGCGTTCAGAGTGAAGAAAGCAGGCTGGCGCAATGACCCCATAGCCCAGAATGGCCTTAAATACTTCCTTTGTGGCATGGGGAACGTGTCCGCCCTTGACCCTGGAACTTCAGGTGCCTGGGAGCAGGGGCAGAAGCAGGGAAGGCCTGGGATGCTGGGTAGGAGGACATTGGTTGTGTTATCTCCATCGATGGCTCTCAACCTTGGCTGCCCTTTAGAACCATCTGAGAGGCATTGGCTATGCCCCCAGACTGGAACCAGAGTCTCTGGAGGTCGTGGTAGAGAATGGCCATCGGCATGGGGGGGGGGTCAGGGGCCTAGCACCCACTGCCTCCAGGGGGGTTTGTGAGCTTCTGTGTGGCCGGGAGGAAGACTCTTGCCCGGGTCATTGGTCCAGCTCTGCCCCAAACACTTGGCCCCTCTTCCAGAACCTGTTGTTGACCACCCAGGTCCACAGGCTGCAGCCTGTGGCCAAAGAAAAAGCCTTGTTCAACTTGTGTCCAGAATAACTCGTTCCCGTGTGCCCCACGGAGACCTGCCCCTTCCCTGCCAACCCCCAAGCCTTGACGGATGCCCTGACCCCCTCCTCAATCCCTTTCCAGCACAGTAGGTGGGTCCTGGCTGTGCGATCCCACATGATGTGCAGCGTCTGGGCAGAGTACGGAGGATGCCCTGGGGTGGGAGCAGCTCCCCGAGGCCTCCCTCCCTCACTGAGAGAGGTGCAGTCACCGGGACGGGGCAAGGCCCAGGTGGGACCTGGGAGGTGGGGGGTGTGCAGGGCCCTATGGGCTAGCCTGATGGAGCCTTCTTATTTCAAACCTTATCATACCAACAAAAGGCCCCTCCTTGGTCATCACCCAGGTTGGCTGTGCGTTCGGCCGAAGGAGGCAGGAATCCTGTTGCCGAACCTCACGCTGAGGCTGCTTTGCTGGCCTCCGTGTTTGTCAGTCCAGCCTTTGCAAGGGAGTGTGGGCAAGGTGCCGTGGCCCTAACCCTAAGTCGCTTTTTGGCTCTGGGTGCACGGGAGATCATTTAATCCCAATTCGGGATAACTTACTTCTCGGGGAACGCTGCCCAGGCTGGGTGGTGTCTGCATTGCATCAGTTATTGGTTCTCGAATAGTTTTCCTGGAACTCGGGGCAGAGTGAGAGCCGGCTCGGTGCCACCGAGGCCAGAGTGCTTTCCCTTTCGTCTGTTCTATGGATTTGAGGTTCCACTGATTTTTTTTGAGAAAAGTTTCTCCAGCTTTAAGCGCTTTGCGAACCCCAGCTGTGCAGGGAGAGGCGGGCCCGAGCTGTCCGTCACCGGGGCCCTCAACACGGAGCCAGAGCGGCGGCCGTGCTGGTAACAGTGATCATCAAATGCCAAATTCCTGGCGTAGTAACGCTTTTTGTTTACTTCCGCTGAATCGAAAAGCTCCTTTAGTAAGGCCCGTCTTACTGCTTTTGGCTTCTTCAGGACATTACCATGCATCAGTGTTAGTGGTACCCAGCCTTTCTTCCTAGCACCTGGAAGACTGTATAGAAAGCTCTGGACCACTGCCCGAGGCCGTGCCCCTCCCCCCCACCCCCCAGCCTCCTGGATGACAGGTCAACCTGGGAGGGGCCCATCAAGGGTGGAGGTAGGGGCCCTGTCTTCCAGGAGGTTCTGCCTGGAAGGAGCCCCAGGAGACTTGAGCCCCTCCCAGCAGGAAACCTGGCCCCTCCTGCAAACCCTCCAGCCCCTCGTGAGTCTGGCCTGCTGCCTGAGGTGCTCGATGTCTGTCTGTCTGCCCCTGTCCTTCCTCTCTGGCACCGCACACACCTCCTGGTTCAGAACTGCACTTCCTGTCGCCCCCCGTGTCCCAGGGGACCGTCGGGAGTTTCCCTGCGTCCAGCCCAGCTGGCTCCTTGCTGTCACATTCATCATCCCAGCTGTACACATGCCTCTGGCTTTCTTACCTTTTCCGGAACCTGCATCACCCTCCCCTCCCCCGCCTCTGCCTTTTGGTTGCATCCAGTGCTTGTCTGGTACTTCCTCTGCGTTCCTTCTGTCTGTGGGGCTACCAGAACAGCAAGCCAGGTCTCCGCCCTCAGCAAGCTTTTTTTTTTTTTTTGATAGATAAGAGGAGACGTAAACTGCTAGCCCTACCTGGGCCACAAGCCATGAAAGACAGGTGGACGAAGCGCTCGAATAATCCTTGGTGGCTCTCGGCCTCCTGTCGTACATCATTTAAAACAGGAAACTGTCCCTAGTCCTTGCCCTTTCCTGTGGGAATATTATGATTTTTAAAAGAATCCCAGACGGCCACTTTGGAAGGCAGTTGGACAGTTTTTTGTTTTTTTTAACGAAACTAAACACACTCTTACCATACATCCCAGCAATGTTGCGCCAGGGTGTTTATCCAGATGAATTGAAAACACGTCTACACCGACGTCTACTACGTGGATATTTATAGCAGCTCTATTCATAATCGCCCAAGCTTGAAAGCAAGCAAGATGTCCTTCAGGAGGTGAGTGGATAAATAAAATGGTGGTCCGTCCAGACAGTGGAATCTTCTTCGGCGGTGCTAAAAATAAATGAGCGATCAAGCCATGAAAAGACATGGGGGAACCTTAAATGCATATTACCCAGCAAGAGATGCCAATCTGAAAAGCCTACATACTGTACGATTCTACTTCCATGACATTCTGGAAAAGGCAAAATTATGCAGACAGGAAGAAGATCAGTGGTGGCCAGGGGTTGGGGAGGGAGGGATGAACAGGGGGAGCACGGAGGATTTTTAGGGCAGTGAAACTATTCTGTGTGATACATGATGGAGACGTGTCATTATACAATTGTCCGAACCCATTGGATGTTCAACAGCTCACATAATAAATTACGGACTCCGGTGATAATGATGTGTCAGTGTAGGTTCATCAGTTGGAACAAATGCAGCCCTCTGCTGGGGGATGCTGATAGTGGGGGCAGGCAGTGCATATGGGGGGGCAGGAATATACGGGAAATCTGTACCTTTTGCTCAATTTTAATGTGATCCTAAAACGGTCCTAACAAGTAATTTCTGTTAACAGAAGTGCCAGAAGGAAATCAGCCAAAATGATAAATGTCATGTTAAAAAAAAATCTCCACCCCAATCTATTGATTATTAATGATCTTTCAAACACCCACCCCGTTCCCCAAGCTCCTGCAGGAATCCCAGGACCCCAGGCCACATCTCTGGTCAGGGAGTGGTGGCTTTGGTCTCCACCTCAGAACTGCAGCCAAGAAAGGGCTCTGCTCCCCCCAGTGAGCTTTATTTGTGGATTTGCGGTGCCCCAAATATGAAAACATGAAGTTTTGAGCCCTTGGACCTCTTTTCTTCCTCTTTACTCTCTTAGTCCCTCTTCTAAATGCAGCATGTGGGGGCGCCCGGGTGGCTCAGTCATTAAGCGTCGGCCTTTGGCTCAGGTCATGATACCAGGGTCCTGGGATCGAGCCCCACATCAGGTTCCCTGCTCGGCGGGAAGCCTGCTTCTCCCTCTCCTTCTACCGCTCCCCCTGCTTGTGCTCTCTCGCTCTCTCTGTCAAATAAATAAATAAATAAAATCTTTTAAAAAAATAAATAAATGCAGTGTGTGGACTAGAGGGGACCCGGTGTCTACTCAGCCCGACTTTGGGCATTCTAATAATCTTTGAATGTCTGTTTCTTTGCTT
Organism: Neomonachus schauinslandi; assembly: GCF_002201575.2. Taxonomy (NCBI): domain Eukaryota; kingdom Metazoa; phylum Chordata; class Mammalia; order Carnivora; family Phocidae; genus Neomonachus; species Neomonachus schauinslandi. Next base: position 199,693,759 of record NC_058403.1, on the reverse strand, counting down.
GTAAAATGATGATAATGTTCTGTGGGACTGTTATTAAAGGAAGAAACAGGTATAAATTGTGTCCCACCATTCTAAAGATAGAGTCACAGGCCTGGATTAACCTCCTTCCTGAGACGACCAAAAAACCACCAACAAACAAAAACCAGACCAAGTGTATGAACCAAAGGTGTTCAGGACACTGGACATCAGGCAACAAAGGATGGTGATTCTTGAGAGACGGGAAGCAAATGAGGCGAGCTGTGTGGTTTGCTGTTGCCTTGATAGAGTATCCAGGCTGTGACACAGGGAAGCTGAGGCAGAGCCGGGTGGACTCCGTGTGTTCAAATGCAGCTGATGGTCCGGGGAGGTGAAGCAGCCGGAGTTAATAGGACTAGCAGAATCCTTACAAAGCATGTATCTGATAAAGGACTTGTGTCCCCGTTATAAAAGTAATTCTCGGGGCGCCTGGGTGGCACAGTGGTTGAGCGTCCAACTCTTGATTTCAGCTCAGGTCATGATCTCAAGGTCATGGGATCGAACCCCGTGTCGGGCTCCACGCTCAGTGTGGAGTCTGCTTGAGATTCTCTCTCTTCCTTTCCCTCTGCCCCTCCCCCTCTTCAAAATAAATAAATACATCTTAAAAAAAAAAAAGTAATTCTCATAGCTCAACCAAAAGAAAAAAACAGGCAAAAGATTGGAACAGACCCTTCACTAGAGAAGATACAGGATGGTAAATCAACAATGCGAAGTTGCTCAGGCACAACATTGTTCGTCACTAGGAAAAAAAATGAAAATCACAGGGAGATGTCACTATGGACCTAGTAGAATGCATAAAATTAAACAAACTGTCATTGCAAGTGTTGGCAAGGATGCGGAGAAACTAGAAGTCTGATAAACTGCTGGTGGGGCTGTACGATGTTAGAATTTCTCTGGAAAACAGTTAGGCTTCTTCTTAAAAAGTTAAACGTACACTTATTGCAAGACCCAGCCATTCAACCCCTAGGTCTTTCCCCGAGAAGAGAGGAAACACATTTCTATACACACACTTGTACATAAGCAGCTGTATTTGTCACGGCCCCAAACTGGAAACATCTCGGATGTCCATCCATAGGGCAGCGGATAAACGCGTTGTGATATATCCAGACATGGGACACTCCTTGGCCATGAAAAGGAATGAATGCTTTGTGCAGCAACACGGAAGTCCTCAAAATAATTGTGCTGAGTGAAAGAAGCCGGACAAAAGAGAGTACATATTTATATAATCTCTAGAAAATACAAACCAATCTGTGATCCCAGAAAGCAGATCAGTGGTTGCCTGGGGAAGGGAGGAAGGAGGGAGTGCAAAAGGAATGGGGAGGTGGGGAATCTTTGGGGATGGCGGGGAATCTTTGGGGATGGTGGGTGTGTTCACTGTCTTGATTATAACAATGATTTCACTGGTGTCTATAGCTGTTGAAGCTCAACAAATTGTACTCTTTATTTATTTTTTTTTAACTTTTTTAAAAAAGATTTTATTTGTCAGAGAGAGAGAGAGCGCGCACGCAAGCAGGGGCAGACGGAGAAGCAGGCTCCCCGCCGAGCAGGGAGCCCGATGTGGGACTCCATCCTAGGACCCTGGGATCATGACCTGAGCCAAAGGCAGACGCTTAATTGACTGAGCCACCCAGGTGTCCCCAAATTGTGCAGTTTAAATGTGTGACATTTATTATATGTAACTTCTATCTCCTTAAAGCTGTTTTCCAAGAGTCATGCTGGCTACGGTTTGGAGAATGGATTTTAGGCAGTAGGTCTAACTGCAAGGGGGAGAAATGCATATCCCTCTCTCTAAACATGTAATTCCTTCTTTCCCTCATGTTCTTCCTGGTTTATGAGCTCAGATGATTAGAGTAACATGTGATGACATTTTCCTTCTTTTTCCTCTGTTAGACGTTTCTCTAAAATACTATAGCTAAGGGGCCACGTGAAAGCAGAGGGCTCGAGTAACCTTTTCTCCTTGCTGAGCCCTGCCTTGCAAGGACCCACTTCTGTCTCTTCTCTGTACCTGCTACAGCTCACACTCACAGTGGGCCCACACCAGATGTGGGGGCTTTCCCACACCCACCACCTCTCCGACACCAGCACGCTGTCCCAAGGTTCCATTCAGTTCTGACACTAGAGAGTGTGGGTGGCATAGCCCCCATAGACCAAGGGCTCAGTCCACAAGACTGCCCTCACATCAGCTGCCATCACAAGTCCAGGTGGTCACCTGCGCTTCTGACCGGCCGCCTGTAAGTCAGAGTCCCCACGGTCCCCTCCTCGAGCTCCATCATTCGTTAGGACAGCTCATGGACCTCAGGGACACACGTCTACCATCTTATTTTATAATAAAGCGTGTGCCAAAGGATAAAGAAGAACAGCTGGATGAAGGGCTGCATAGGGCGAGGTCTGGGAGGGTCGTGAGCACGGGAGCTTCTGCCCTGTGGAGTTGGGGGGTGCCACCCTCCCGGTACGTGGATGCATGCACCAACCCAGAAGCTCTCTGAACCCCGTGCTTTGGGGATTTTTATGGCAGCTTCATGTAGGCATGATGGATCATTAACTTCTTTTCCAGCCCCTCTCTCTGCTCTGAAGGATGGGGGTGGGGGCGAAAGTTCCAAGCTTCGAATCATGGCTTGGTCTTCCTAGTGACCAGCCCCCATCCGGGACGTTCCTATCACCAGGAAATTCCAAGGGATTGTGTCAGGAACTGGGGTCAAAGACCAAATATTGGAAGGAACTGGGGACAGAGGCCAATGTGTATGTTTCTTCTTATTTCATAAGCCGGAGTCCATCCCCAGCCCTGGGCACTTAGTGAACTCAGTGCAGGACCGCAGGTGAGATCGGTCAGCTCTCCTATCAGAGGTGGCAGATTCCAGGTTCCTGCGTCCTTGGCTGACCATTCCCCGAGGGCAGTCACCTTGCTTCCCGTCCCATGGCCAGCATCTAGAGGGAGCCTGGTTCTGAGCCAGTGACAGAGAAGCCACTGTGGGGTGGGTGTCCCTCCAGGAGGGCAGGAGGGGCCGTGGTTGGGGTCCCAGGTGGGAACACAGCTGTGTCCCGGGGATAGGGCAGAATGGGAGGTAGGCCTGGGCGGTCAGTGGGAGCTCTGGGGCAGGGCTGGGCTTGGGTCCGAATCCCTAAGCAGGTGGTGTGTTGAACGTGAAGAAGGACACCCTCTGAGTGTGGCAGGAACCGCCACAGTTGCCAACCCGACAGGGATAACAGGACCTTTGGGTTAGAACCTGGGCTCGAATCCCATCTCGCAGACCTACCAGCCGTGTGCCCTTCGGCAAGTTACAGTGCCTTTCGAGAACTTGGGTCTGAGAACGGGGTGACAGCAGATCCTTTGCTGGATGGAAACTCCCGGCGCGGGGTCGGGTAGGTGCATTATTCCTTAGAATATTAAATTTCCTTTTTTTTCTTTTTTCCTACCAAAGGAAGACTAGACCTATTTCCTGCCCATGACGTACTTTTCTATCCATGTACCACAAGGCCCAAGGATGAAATACTTCCCCACCTACTTGGCTTCTCACGGGCCCTTCCTCACTCCGTGACCGACGGCTGGGAGCACAAGCAGCTTCCTTCCTCGCTTTTTCCCCTGCTGGGCGGTCAGAGGACGTGGGCTGCAGGAGTCCGAGTCAGGCAGGGGGAGGCCAGAGCCCTCGGGTGGAGAGGAAACCAGAGGAGAGCTTTGCTGGGCAGGCCACGGCAGGCATGGAAGGCCTGGTGTGCGTGTGGCGGGAAAGTCGCAGGAAGCCCCGAGAGGCCCATGCACTTGTCCTTGGCCACTTGGTGATGCTTTCCGAGCGGGAAACGGCAGAGGGGTCTGACTTTATTCCCCGGACCCAAACCAGGGGAGCCCACGTCCTCATCGTGAGTCGGCAGCATCCTAGGGACTCAGGAGATGAACCTCGCCTTTCCTCTTTGGTGCCCCGTCTGGAAGGCCAGCCCTCGTCCCACACCCGCCCTGTGTACAGAGGAAGGGCTGCCCATACCACGGGGTCTCCCGGCTCCTCCGCTGTCTGCAGCTAACATCGCGACAGTGGGTTAAGCCAAGAGGCCACCGTGATCAACAGGGAAAGGGTGATGTTGCCTCGGGGGTGGTTCGTGAGCAGAGTTAGAGCCGTGTTGCTTTGACATCCCATCCAGTCTAGGGATGGTCTCCTTTGTACTCCAGTTGCTGCCTGAAGAAAGCAGCCTTTGTTGCTTGTTGTAGGATCTGGAGTCAGGTCAGTAAGGGGGCTTGGGATGGGTGGTCTGGAAGTGGATCTCAGAATGGTATGATTAATACCTTGCCAGTTCCTGAGAGTTGATGTTTTGGGAGAGAGCGCTTTTCTTCATTATCACATGTGCTGAAGATAGGAGGGAAGGGCCCTGGGGAATTTTCTAGGGTGCTGGAAATGCTCCGTATCTTGCTTAGGGTTTGCATTACATAGGTCATCTGTCAAAACTCATTGGATGGTAGACTTATCGTTTGTGCGTTTCACTGTTTATGGATTTTTATCTTGGAAAAAATAACTATAAGCAAATCATGAACTCTTAGTGATTTACAGGCTGACGTGCTTAGGGATGAGGTGGACTGCTGTCTGCACCTTGCTTTAAAATGCATCAAAACTAAGATGGGTTGTTGGATTTATTGACAGCAGAATGTTCACGATTGTGGAATGGGGGTGGGGGGAATATGGGTGTTTCTCCTATGTGATTCTTTCAACCTCTCTTCTTGTTTGAACATTTCATAATAAAATGCTGAATCAGAAGAACTGCAATAACTACTACTTTGGTTCTCTAGAGCTTTCCATAAACGAATTCCCGAGACAGCTAGGTTTCCTGGCTGACACCCTACTCTTCCTACAGACGGCCTCACCTACTTTCCCAGGGAGTGTTGGTGAAGCGAATTGAGGGCCCTTGGCTTTGTGTGCTCTCTGCGAGGCTGGTGTGGTCAGTGTGGGTGCATTTCACAAACCAGGTGTTAGCTTGGACCTCCTTGAGGGTGATTCAGTCCACCACCTTGAATCGATAGAACTCTGAAACACGGGGCTTCCTACCCTGTAGGCAGAAGGCTGGGGATTCGCAGCCTGAGAACAGCCTGACCCATGGGAACCAGAGTTAGAAGAGGGTGCCTGAGCCCCCTCTGACCAAGAACGCAAGCTGGTTTACCCGCTGGACACTGGCGGGGAGCTAGGGTGTGTGTGTTCAAAAATCTTAACATTATACAATATATTTAAACATATTCAGATGCTTTTTTGACACTAGACTTTTTTTTCAGCTATAAAGTAACGCCTGCTCTTGTAAGAATTGTTTTTTTAATAGAGAAAAGGCGAAGAAGTAAAACCAACCATAATTTTATAACCTCAAGAAACCACTCTATATTTTGGTATATTTACTCCCTGAATTTTTTTTTTAAATCTCATGCATCGTTTCTATAATAGTGATGTTTTTCATTTGAGGCTAATGGAGGAGTTCTTTGGGAGGGAGGCCCCAAGGCCCTCCCTCCTGTGGACTGGCCCAGAACCTGGTTCACTGCCGCAGAGATTCTGGGTTGGTCTGGACAGAAGGACTTCCAGCTTACTCACAGGGTCCGATGCTGGGAGGGCCCGAACTTCTTCAGGAGCCCAGTGGAAGCACCTTCTAGCCAAATGTAGCAGCACCATTGTATCCGTGTCCGTGTATGCCTGCTCATTGAGCGCTTACGAGTGAAGGGCGCTGTACCGAGCACTCGGGGTGGGTGCTCTCCCGGGAACCCTGCGAGGGGCTGCCATCATCCCACCTCACAGATGAAACGCCGGACAGCAGGGAGTTCCGATGATCTGCCCTAGTCACACAGCCAGCAGATTGTGGCGTTCTAGTTCAAGAGCGGGCCCTCCGATCGGCAGTTTGGGGCGGAGGCGACCAATTCTGGAAGTTGGTGGTTTGCTGAGCACCCTTTATGGCCGCTCCTGGGAACACGCAGGGCAGGTGGAATGAACCTCTTTTTCCGAATTGAGAACTGATGCTCAGAGAAGTTACCAGGTTAACTCACACCACGTGGGAAGCGGGTGGGTGGGAGGCTAAAGGTTAGAGCCTGTTCCATCATGTTGTCTTCAGAGCTGGAGAGCAGAGCGGGAGGGAGGCCTGGGGACTTGAAGGGACAAAGGGTGGGTGTAGGGTGCCCAGCTGGGGAGCCCGTGAGCAAAGGCTAAGAGCCGGGCACCAGCGGGGCTTGTGTGGAGGTGAGGGGCAGGGAAGAACACTGTCTTTGCGGTCTGACAGACCTGGGGCTGGGGGCCTGATACTTTTGCAAAAAGTGAGGATAGTCAACCCAATTGGTTCCCATCGAGAATTGGAGGAAACAATGTTGAAATTGCCCGACCTGCGTGCTTGGCATATTGGAATCACGGGGCAGTTTTTTGAACGTCGTCTGATAAACGGTGGGAGCCTTTGAAAGGCTTTGGGCTGGGAAGGAGGCTGACAAGGCAGAGATTTTCTGAATATCATGCTCGTGTGGAGGACAGCGGTGGCGGGGGGGTGGCTGAAGACCGGCCTGGTGGAGAGAGAGAGAGATCTCAAAGGAGTAATCCACAGGATTTGGTGATGGGCCAGTTATGGGGAGGGATAGGCATCTCACTTTGTTCATTGGCTTTTTTATGACTCACTGGCATGTTCTTGCCTTTCAGGAGCCTGTGTGAAATGCAGCAAAGGGGTGTTTGGGGCCGGCCAGGCCTGCCAGGCCATGGGGAATCTCTACCACGATGCGTGCTTCACCTGTGCGGCTTGTGGTAAGTGTGTGTGGAGGCTCGGTGGGGGGGGGGGGTCCTAGGAACATGGGGACCGAGAAAGGGAGGACAGGGAAGAGCATCCTTCCTGGAGACACTTGACCCAGGCCTCCCGTGGTCCCACAGCAGGGCAGGTCCGTGTCCTTTAGAGTCGCAGCACAGGGCCCGTCAGAGGAAGGGGACTGACCAGAGTACCAGCGATTGTCTGGGGCCGACCTTGGTAATGAGTTGAGTGGGTTCAAAGCAAACTGTAATAACATCAGGTTTGTTAATGCGTATCCGAGGTCTCAGCAGGGTTGTGGGGGGGAGAGCATTGGGATTCACCACCATCTGCCCTATTGTCAGTTACCTCCCCCACCGTGGGACCAGCCAACCCAACGTTACTAACGGGGGCCCTGTTATCACTCCGTGACCCCGCTCTGATTTGGAGGCTGCTCTGTGCGTGTGAAGTGTGAGTGTGTGCATGAATGCCCGTGTGTGCACACCACAGAGCTGTCCGGGCCTGTGAGCACGCTCAGCGGGCATCTCTATCCTGTACACGTGCAGTAACTAAAGCAGCAAATTAGGAGCCTGAGCTCAGCCTGTGCTCAGCCCTGCAAACTGCTCGTTGAATTGACGGCAACCACCGTGGAAGATTCTAACGCGTTGCCGGATGTTTGCCGAGTCTGACCGAGTCGGGAATTGAGCTTGGCTTATGGTCTCTACCAGAGATTAATTTCGAGGAGCTTTTTTAAGAGAATGTCCTGCTGATTCCTGCGGTTCTAGATTGAGGCTCGCAGCTATTGATTCAAAGGAAACATTACAACAAAGCCAGAGTGTCATCAGGGACAAGGGGGTCTTGTTATCTGGCCCCAGGGTTCTCGATCCTGGCCGTTCATTAGAATCCCCTCAGAGATTATTATAAGAGCCCGCGATGCCCCAGTCCCACCCCGACCAGCAGAATCGGAAGCTCTAGGGGTGGAATTTCCAGAGTGGGCAAGAGTACTGTTCATGTCTCCTCAAGTGACTCCAGGCCTGAGCTCCTGGCTCAGTGCCAAGCCCTTCAGTGTAGACGCTTCTGGAGAAAGGAGGAGGGAGAGATTTGCTTTCCGCTGTTTTGTGGCACAGCCGGGAGCTTCCTGATTCCCAGGGTAAAAGTAACGAGGTGGGCATGGAGCTGCCCCCCAGCCTACCCAGCAGTGACTGCTAGGGCTATGCCCGGGTTCAAAACCTCCTCCTTCCGTCCTCACTGCGATTTCCCATAAACGCGTGTCCGAGAGTTGATGGCTGGTGCGCCGATCGTTATTCACCTCTGTAGGGAAAATTGTGAAAGCCTTTGAAATGGGTCAAAAGTCTGCTGAGCATCCTCAGCGGACATGTTGGCGTTGTCTGGGGTTTGGTTTCTCCGGGCGCCTGGCGTCTCCTTGTCTCTGAGCCATGTGGGTTTTACCATCCTGATAGCAGACCATACACGATGCTCGTCCCTAACAGTGCACTGTGCCTACTGGTGATGCAGCTGACTGCGGCCCTGGGGAGACTGCTTTTGCTTCAACTAAAAGTGAACTTATTTCAGCACTTCCAGTGCCTTCACAGCTGGGGTTCTTTGCACTATCCCCGTGGTACCGTCTTACTGGTTCCCGCCTTAGCTTGATGAGTGATGTTAAATCTTTGACCATGTTGTCTGAGTCTTAACTGTGCAAGAGTTGTGATCCTTCTTCTTTCTAGGAAATTATCTTTCCTTTTTGGCTCCCGCAACTGTTTCTCAATATCTGCTGTTTTCCAGGGAAAAAGAAAATATTATGTAGAAGCTGGTTTTCATCTCGAGCAATTGCCACTTGAACTAAGAAAGTTTTTCAGGGGTGGGGGAGTACTGGTGAGTCCGTCAGCGCATGACTAACTATCAGTTCCATAATGGGTTGAATTTATCTTCAAATGATGACAAACACAGGCACTTAAGGAAAACACAGCTGGTTGGGGGTTTTCTTGGTCTAGCATCTAAGCCCTTGTGTTCTGCTTTCTGTCGTAATGCTTCCTATAATTTGTCACAAACTGAACTCTCTTTTCCGCCTCTGTATCTCTGATCACACTGCCCCCTAGAATCTGCTCTCCCCGCTCACTTCATACATTTAAGTTCTGTCCAGCCGTTAGGGCCCAGCTCAAAGGCTGACTCTTCCAGGAAGCCTTCCCTGTTCTCCTAGCAGGAAGAAATGGCTTTGTCTTGAATTCGGCAGGCCCCGATGGCTGTCACGTAGACTGTGAGCCACACTCTCTGGGGCGTGGGTGCCGGCAGGCCAGGCCCTAGAACAAAAGCTGCTGTAGGAATGAGGACAGAGACTCCATTCGAAAGTGCATGCTGCACATTCCTGTTCCCCAAGGGGCCTGCACCACTCCTGTTGTGGGTAAACACATGGCTTCCTTTGCACTTGTCGGGGGCAGTTGGAGATGCAGGCAGTTGTCTGAGCAGCTTCTGTTGGGCACTCGAAGTAATGTGCCTTTGTTCCGTTGACTTCTTGCTGCCCTGTAACTCCCTTCAGCAGAAGGAGGCACCTGGGCCCTCCATGTCCTGGTCTGGCAGGTCCTCAAGTGTGTCTGTGAACACGGTCGCCGTGCAGACAGCACTTCTGGGGCCGGGCCCGTTCCCTCCTTTGTCGGCAGAAGAAAAAAAATGGGGGCCCAGAGAGGGGAAGAGAATTTCTTAAGATAAGACCTAGCGATGGGGCCAGCACCAGAATCCAAGGCTCCTGGATCTGATTAGCTTTGCATAGCCCCGTTTTTCTGGTCGGTGAGTGTATCTGTTAGTGAGCGTGTAGGTGTGTGTGTTTTCTGTTTTCCCATTTCGTTATGAAAATGATCCAGCTTACACCACCACAGAAATAGATTTCTATACGTACGCACCCACTCCTTGGATGTTACTGTTGCTTTATGGAAACAGAATGTCGGGGTCCTGTCTAGGACATGCCAAAGGGGCACCCAGCTCCCCTGGGTCCTTATCCCACACACCGAAAAGGAGGACACTGAAACAGAAAGGTCTAGAAGGCTGCGGTGGGAGTCACGGACGCCAGCAGCCAGTGCCGAGGTGCGGTGCTGTGCTGGGGGAGGCAGAGAGCCCACCTCATCCGATGAGACCGTCTGGCCCGGGACAGCTCCCGGGGGAGCCGTGGGAGCTAGTGGGAGATGCTCTTCCGGAGGCTTCCCTGCAGCCTCCCACACCCTGTGTCCTGAGAGGACCATAGGGTGTTCCAGTCCTCACGCAAACCCATGCCTCCGTGGATGGTGCACGTTCTCCAGGGCCCCATGCGTTTCCCTGCCCCCTGGCAAGAAGCAACAACGTTCCGTTGAGCTGTGGGAACAACAGGACAGACCACAGAGGGAAGTTCAGGGGCAGGGTCCTAGTACGTGAGTCCAGCACAGATGTTTTTACTCGTACGTTTTTCCTTCCAGGTTTTGCCCAAATGTACACGCAGTTTGTTTTTTTTTTTTTTAAGATTTTATTTATTTGCGAGAGAGAGAATGAGAGACAGAGAGCACGAGAGGGAGGAGGGTCAGAGGGAGAAGCAGACTCCCTGCTGAACAGGGAGCCCGATGCGGGACTCGATCCCGGGACTCCAGGATCATGACCCGAGCCGAAGGCAGTCGCCCAACCAGCTGAGCCACCCAGGCGCGCCAGGATTTTTATTTTTAAGTAATCTCTGCACCCAATGTGGAGCTTGAACTTATAACCCCTGCTCTAACTGAGGGGTTGCATGCTCCTCTAACTGAGCCAGTTGGGCATCTCTTTATGGTTGTGATTTTATTTATTTATTTATTTTTTTTTTTTTAAGATTTTATTTATTTTTATTTGAGAGAGAGAGAATGAGAGAGAGGGAGTACATGAGAGGGGGGAGGGTCAGAGGGAGAAGCAGACTCCCCACTGAGCAGGGAGCCCGATGCGGGACTCGATCCAGGGACTCCAGGATCACGACCTGAGCCGAAGGCAGTCGCCCAACCATCTGAGCCACCCAGGCGCCCCATAGACAATTTTTGAATTGGGTTTATTTTTTTTTTTTTAAGATTTTATTTATTATTTGAGAGAGAGAATGAGAGACAGAGAGCACGAGAGGGAGGAGGGTCAGAGGGAGAAGCAGACTCCCCGCTCAGCAGGGAGCCCGACGCGGGACTCGATCCTGGGACTGCAGGATCATGACCTGAGCCGAAGGCAGTCGCCCAACCAACTGAGCCACCCAGGCACCCTGTACGCGCAGTTTTTAGAGCTGGGATCGTGGCGTATAAATGATGTTCTGTCCTTTCTGATGAAACCTGCCACGAACTCATCCTTACTTCCGCAGCCTCCAGACTGGTGGTCTGAGCGGTCACAGAGGAATCGACTGCTTTGTGCCACCGTTTTATGGCCTGTGGCTCGGGTGGCGCTTGCCGGTTGTTACATGGAGCCCGCCCCCCTGCCCGAACATCTTTGTTCCCCTGCATCCTTTTTCCCTCTGCCAAACGGTCTCCTTGGTGCTCGTCCCAGAAGGATGCATGCAGGGTGCGGTGTGGGGGCGTTTGTGTGGTTTGTTAATAAAGTCTCTCCTTTCTCCGCGGCTCCTTGGGCGGCCAGTGTGTGTGGTTGCCATGGAGATGTGTGCTGGGGGGGGGTCTCCCTTCCCCGGCTGCTCCTGCCCACCCCAGTGGCAGTGCCCTCAGCTGGGGCCCTCAGGAAGCCGTTGGCACAACGTGGAGCAGGAGGAGGGTCAGTGCAGAGGGCAGGCCCAACCTTGGCATTCGGCCACACTCCGGGTCTGACGCTGCGTGTCAAGTGGCCTGAGGAGACGCTTGTGCCCAGCTGTGGCTGAGAGAGGTGCAACAAGGAGGAAGAAGGGGTGTGGGTCAAGGGCCCTCCTCAGCATCTTCCAGAACAGACCGTGAGGGAGAGGCCCGTGTCCTTGCTTGAGGCAGTTTTGGGTCTGAAACGTCAGATTTAGTTCATTTGGCAAAGACGGAACAACTCCCATCCTGGAGTTCAGGTGAAACCTGGTCGCCATGTCCATGTTCATGGTTGTTGTGATTTTTTTTGTCTGCATGAGTTGGGGATGATGGATCAGATAGGAGAGTTCACATGCCCTCCTGTCCTGAAGCCCCCAGAACACGAGGGCCAGAGCCTGGGTGTGGGACTGGGAGGGGGGGCAGGCAGGTCCGGGCCGATGGAAATTGTGCCAATACAGGCCTGAGCTCAGAGAGCGGCCACGGGGGGCCGGAGGGGTCCACGCAGGAGACCATGCTGGCATGTGCAAGTCACGGCCAGAGCAGGTGGCTTTCAATGCCGTTGCTGGTGCTCCCGCTCCAGGGTGGGGGGTGCGCTGTGACGAGCCCGTCACGCCTCCGGGAAAGCACACTGTGAGATGAGGAATAGATGCTGTTGCCCATCCCACCTTCCAGAAACCACACACTGGTGGCTGTTAAGGATCGTGAACGGACTTCATAGTGAAAGCTCACCCCTTTAGACCCGGTCAGGCGAAAGTCTGTCTGAGTTACCGACAAGCCTGCATCTAGAACTCTCAAAAAGTACCATTTCATTACTTCAGGTAAAGGGAACAACCAGCATTAAGCCCAGCATTGTGGAACAGAGGTTCTTGAATAAATCGGTAGTTGGTGACTGATAGCACATCATCCAGTAGGTTCTGAAGTAGGGGGGGATCTGATGAGTTTTTTTTTTTTTTTAAAGGTTTTATTTATTCATTTGAGAAAGAGCGGGAGCGAGCCTGAGCGGAGGGGAGAAGCAGACTCCCCGCAGAGCAGGGAGCCCGATGCGGGGCTTGGTCCCAAGACCCTGGGATCGTGACCTGAGCCGAAGGCAGACGCTTAACCGAATGAGCCACCCGGGTGCCCTTCTGTTTTGTTTTTCTTATGAAGTCTGAATACTGCCCCCGAGATCGTGTTTACCTTTTTTTTTGGACTTTGAATACTACTTCGGCCCCCCGCGTTTGAAAATGCTCACAGATTATGAAATAGTGGCGCTAGCATTAGGGAGGTCTTCCTTTAACTCTCAGCCGCCCTGCTTCCTTAAACCAGTCATCACAATATTTATCAGCTGCCTGTCGGCTGACCGCACACCGAGCCCTCCCCCCACGGGAGCTCGCTAAGTCCTGGGATGCTCCAGGGAGTTCAGCATTATTATCAGCCTCCTTTTGCAGAGGAACAGACAGATTCCTGGGAGTGTAGTTTGCTTCCGCCCCTGTGTTAGATTATCTCCGCTCGGAGGGACCGTGGGCCAAAGAAAGGAAGCTGGCTCTGCCCCTGGGATCTAGTCCCAGGGCTGTGTGATGGCAAAGGCTGGGTTTTCGGAGACTTTCTGGTTGCGGGTGCCCCCAGGAGAGCAGCCGGGGACTCGGATTAGGGGAGAGAGGACCCCATCTGTAGCAGGATGCACCCACAGCACAGACGAGGATTGCAGGCTTCGATGCCTGCATTTCTGAGCCATTGAGTCATGCCGATGTTTCTTGTCGCATTCAGCAGTTACGGGTAAGCTGAATGAGTCAGCTGTATCTAAGGAAAAAGCCGGGGGTCAAGAATGTGAGAAAGGAAGAATGGGCACGTCCTAAAGGAAGCCGGTGGGCGAGGAAGAAGTCAGGAAGCAACAGAAATAGACAGGCTGGGGCCAAGGGCCGTGTGGGTCAGGAGAGGGCAGAGCGGCGACCTTGACTCAACGTGGGGTTAGAGGGTCTCTTGCGTTCGTCGCTAGCAGACCCAGTTCTGCAAGGGGCACCCACACTGGGGCCGGACTGGCTTTCCCAGCTCAGACTCTGTAGGTCCAGTCAGAGGACGAGACTGTCAAGGGACCGAGGGAAGGCATCAGATCCTTCATGCCTGTGACACTGGCAGGGTCTGGGATATTGGAGCACTGTACTGTCGAGGGCAGCTCCAGTGTGACCTGCACCTGCTTCCCGCATCGACATTCCGGGTGCCCAATAGCACACGCACATGGCTTGGGGTGGAGATCTGCATTCTCTTCCTTCAGGAATCCCAGACCCAGGGTGTTACCTGGTGGTATGCAGTGTGTCCCCTGTCCCCTCAACCCTGAGGACAGAAGGTGCTCTGGGATGTGGGGGGCACTGCACTGTCATCAGCATGAAGACACTGTACCAGGTGCCCCATCTCCGAGCCGGAATCCTGGGTTTTGGGAGCAAGGTCTGAACTTCATTCTGGCATCACAGATGCTACTTGGGTCTCTCTGGCTCTCTTGCTAAGAGTATCTCTTCTTTTCTGTCTTAAGTGTTCTGTTCTCTCAAATGTTCTCTTCAATTTTTGTCCCCACCTCTGGTCCTGGGGTGGTTGGTGGATTTAGTGTGTCGGCTTGACTGGGCCAGAGGTGCCCATGCATTTGGTCACACATTGTTCTCAGTGTGTCTGTGAGGATGTTTCTGGACAAGAGTAACGATTAGTAGACCGAGTAAAGCAGATTTTTCTCCCTAATGTGGGTGGTCCTTGCCCAATCAGTTGAAGGCCTGAATAGAACAAAAAGGCTGACCCTCCCACCAGTAAGGGAATTTCCTCCTGTCTGACTGCCTTGAGCAGGGACATCGATTTTTTCCCTGCTTTTGGCCTGGAACCACACCATCGGCTCTTCCTGGGCCTCCAGCTTGCTTTCTGCTGATCTTGGCACTTGTCAGCTTCCATAATCACATGAGCCAATTCCTTTTGATAAATCTATTCCTGTCTGTACACACACAAACACACAAAGGTGCATGTGCATGCGCACACACACGCACACACTCACACGCATGCACTCACGCACACTCGTGCACGCACAAACGCACACACTCATGCACACACACTCATACATATGCATGCACAACACTCACACACACACACTCGTGCATGCACAACACTCACATGCACTCATGCACACACGTGCACACACGCCCATACACGCACACGTGTCCGCGTGCATGCACACACCCTACCGGTCTGTCCCTCTGCAGACCCCTGACTCACCTGGCCCCATTCATCTTCCTTCTGCACTACGTTCTCTTCCCTGCCTCCTTCCTGTCTCCCTCGTGTCCCCTCACTGACGATTTCCTTTGTACCCCTGGTTTCCATTGTGGAACCCGCGGTGCCTCTGTGCCCCTGACGCAGGCTGGAACACAAGCTACTGTTTGTGGAGTATTTGCTCTGTCTTCTCGAGGCCCCTCATTTGCCTCCCAACCCCCCACACTCGTTTACACAGGAGGAAGTGGAGTTTCAGAGCAGTTGACGGGTGGTGCGTGGGGGCCGGGGTCCGGGTGTGTGTTGTTGCCACCACCCTGGTGGTTCTCACCCTTTACTGTAGGTCAGTCACAGTCACGAGCAGCCCCCTCTGCTCCACAGATTTCAGGAAGCAGGGTCCGTGCAGGTGCGGAGGCCCACGTGCACACGCGTGATGAGCAGCACGGGGGGGGGGTCTGACACGGCCCCCTGGGAACGTGTCTGTGGCCCTGCAGTTTGCCTCACCGCCTGCCCCCCTCTGCCTTCCTTTGGCCTCCAGCTCCCTGTTTCCTCAACTCCAGACTCGCAGCACCTGGTGTGGTAGCCAGTGGCCACACGTGGCTTTGGAGCCCTTGAAATGTGGCTAATGAGACTGAGGAATTGAACATTGTATTTCCTCTTAATTGACGTTTAAATGTAGGGCCGCCTGGGTGGCTCAGTCGCTTAAGCATCTGCCTCCATCTTGGGTCATGATCCGGGGGTCCTGGGATCAAGCCCCACATCGGGCTCCCTGCTCAGTGGGGAGCCTGCTTCCCCCCTCCCCCACCCCGCCCCCACTTGTGCTCTCTCTCAAATAAATAAATAAAATCTTAAAAAAAAAAAAAGTTTAAATGTACATAGCCACCCGTGGCTACTGGCTACCATATTGCATGGTGCAGGGAAAGCTTCTAGTTCCTAAACCAAAGTTCGCTTATTAAGAAGAAATGGGGGACGCCTGGGTGGCTCAGTCGTTAAGCGTCTGCCTTCGGCTCAGGTCATGATCCCAGAGTCCTGGGATCGAGCCCCGCATCGGGCTCCCTGCTCCACAGGAAGCCTGCTTCTCCCTCTCCCTCTCCCCCTGCTTGTGTTCCCTCTCTCACTGTCTCTCTCTGTCAAATAAATAAAATCTTTAAAAAAAAAAAAAAAGAAGAAATGGTCAGTGAAGTTTACTATTTTCATACTTCCTATATCACAAAGGCAATAGGGTCCCACTGTAGAAAAAAAAAAAAAAAGATACAGCGGAAGAAAACTCCCCGTAACCCAATACCCAAACCGAGACCAGAAGGTGTCCGCTGTGCCTTGGGGCGGTGCCTGCCGTTGTCCCTGTCGTCATGTGTGCTCACCTTGCTGCCCAGCCTGTTCCATTTAGAAGCATATCCTACGCCTGCTTCCTCGTGGCTCCACCGTCTTCAAAACCAGATGCTGCATAAGATCCTGTTGACTTGATGACTCAACATCAGCACAGCCTTCCTGCTAGTTGAGTTAAAAGGGGGAGAGAACCCTTACCACGGGGGCTCCCAGGCTCTGCTCTGAGAAGACACTGAGGCTGGGCGGCGATCCTGTGGCTGGGTTTTCAAGGACCAGATGCACCTCCGGGGCACTGAGCAGCCCGGGAATCCGGCCAATGCCACGCCGGGGCAGAGAGCACAGGCTTCCCCGTGACCAGGGCCGTGGGGACAGTGGCGCCCCTTCACACCAGCAGCCGCCCCTACAGTGGCCATGTGGCTGGGTCCCGGCATGCGGGGAAGTGGGGAAGACCCTCTCTCTTCCTTCTGAAGATCACTGCTGACACCTCCCAACCGTCTTGGGTCCTGTTTGCTGTCCTGCCACCTCCATCCACACAGCCAGCCTGTGGACACACCTTTGGGGGAACCGCACCCTGGCTCAGAGGCCTCAGAGACCGCCTGTTGCCGTAACATCACAGACCAATCCTTCACTTAGCATTGAAAGCATTCCTTAAACTGGTTCCAGCTCCTTGCTTGTCTCCTGTCCTGCCATCCCGCAGAGTCCCCTGGCCCTACGGGACACCACCTGCCCCTTCCTATGCCTGTCCCCCTTGCACTTCATCTCCACCCAGGCGAATACCACCCTCTGAGGTGCTATCCCCCCACAAGATCTCTCTTCTGGCCCCTCTGGTCTCACGGACGTCTTGTTCTCTTACCCGTCTTGTGGTGTTTGAAGTTAGGGGTTAGATTGAAGCCCGTTGCAGGGGTCTGCATCTCCCCCTAGATGGTCAGTTTTGGGAGAATGGGGATAGTGTTCAGTTGATCTTGATTTACCCCCTGCCGCCCTTCAGTACTTTGTGGGTAGTGCTGGGCATTCCCCATATGTACTCTTTAGCCATCGCTCCCCATTCTGCCCCTCTTCCCCCAGCCCTAAGCAACCACTGATCTATTTTCTACTCCCATAGATTTGCCTATTCTGGAGGTTTCGTAGAAATGGAATCCTATAATATGTGGTCTGTTCTAACTGGCTCCTTTCACTTGGCGTAAGGCACTCCAGGTTCATCCATGTTGGAGCACATATCAGAACTTCGATCTTTTTTATGGCTGAATAAGATTCCATTGTCTGGATATACCACATTTTATCTACCCATCTGTCAGTTGATAGACACTTGTTTCTACTTTTTGGCTATTATAAATAATCCTGGGGCGCCTGGGTGGCTCAGTTGGTTAAGCGACTGCCTTCGGCTCAGGTCATGATCCTGGAGTCCCGGGATCGAGTCCCATATCGGGCTCCTTGCTCAGCAGGGGGTCTGCTTCTCCCTCTGACCCTCCCCCCGCTCATGTGCTCTCTCTCTCTCATTCTCTCTCAAATAAATAATAAATAAATTAAAAAAAAATTTATAAATAATCCTGCTATGAACATTCTTGTACAGCTGATCCTTGAACAATGCAGGTTTGGACTACAAAGTCTACTTATATGTGGATTTTTTACAGTACAGCATTGTGAATGTGTCTTCCTTAATATTCTTTTCTGTCGCTTACTTTGCTGTTAGAGTGCAGTGTATAATACATACAACATACAAAATACGTATTCATCGACTGTTTACGTTATTGGTGAGACTTTCAGAAGGTCAACATTAGGCTGTCTGTAGTTAAGTTTTGGGGGAGTCAAAAGTTATATGTGGATTTCTGACTGCATGGGGGGGTCAGCACCCCTAACCTCCATGTCGTTCAAGGGTCAACAGGATATGTTTTTGTGTGGACACACGTTCTCATCTCTTTGTGTATATATCTAAGAGTAGAATTGCTCGGTACCTCTGTGTTTAACTTTTTTTTTTAAAGATTATTTATTTATTTATTTGAGAGAGAGAGAATGAGAGACAGAGAGCATGAGAGGGAAGAGGATCAGAGGGAGAAGCAGACTCCCCGCCGAGCAGGGAGCCCGATGTGGGACTCGATCGCGGGACTCCAGGATCATGACCTGAGCTGAAGGCAGTCGCTTAACCAACTGAGCCACCCAGGCGCCCTGTATTTAACTTCTTGAGAAACTGTTTTGCCAAGTGGCTACATCATTTTACATTCCTACCAGCAGTGTGTGAGGCTGTCAGGATCCCACATCCTTGCCAACACTCGTGATTATCTGACCTTTTGATTCTGACCATCCTAATGGGTGTGAAGTTGAATCTCAATGTGGTTTTGGTTTGCATTTCCCTGATGACTAATGATGTTGAACATCTTTTATGGGCTTATTTGCACGTCTTATTTGGAGAAATGTGTATTCAGATCCTTTACCCATTTTTTATTGGGTTTTTAAAATCTTTTTATTACTGAGTTTTAATAGATTTTTGTATGTTTTACCTATGAGTCTCCGATATATGATTTGCAAATATTTTCTCTCCTTCTATGACGGTCATTTCACTTCCCTGCAGTCTAATTTATCTATTTTTTTTTCTTTTATTTCTTGTGTTTTTGGTGCTTTGTATAGGAAAACATTGCCAGGGGCACCTGGGTGGCTCAGTTGATTAAACGACTGCTTTTGGCTCAGGAGCCCCAGATGGGGCTCCCTGCTCTGCGGAGAGCCTGCTTCTCCCTCTGCCTCTGCCTGCGCTCCCCCTGCTTGTGCTCTCTCTCTCTCTCTCTGTCAAATAAATAAATAAGATCTTAAAAAAAAAGAGAAAACATTGCCAACCCAAGGTCACAAAGACTCATGCCCATATTTTCTTCTGAATGTTATAGTCTTAGCTCTTAAGTTGAGGTCTTTGGTCCATTTTGAGTGGGTTTTTCTATAGTTGGAGGTAGGGGTCCAACTTCTTTCTTTTGCACATGGATATGAAGTTTTCCCAGCACCATTTGTTGTAAAGACTATTCTTTCTCCATTGGATTGTCTTGGCAAATGTGTGGAAAATTAATTGACCCTAAATGTTAGGGTTTGTTTCTGGTCTCTCAATTTTTTTCCATTGCTCTAGTCAATTATCTTTTAAAGAGATTTAACTAATAAGAAAAAAATCTCATTTATCCATGCAGTTGCTATTTCTGGTCCTCTTCATTTCTTTGTTTAGATCCAGATTTTCATCTGGTACCATTTTCCTGCTGCTTAAAGGCCTTCCTCAACTTTTTTTTTATAGTGCAGATCTGCTGGTGATGAATCCTTTTAGCTTTTGTATGTCTGAATTCATCTTTATGTCACTTTTGGGCTTAAAGGATATTTTTATGGGGGCGCCTGAGTGGCGCAGTGGGTTAAGCATCTGACTCTTGGTTTCGGCTCAGGTCATGATCTCTAGGGGCATGGGATCGAGCCCCACATCGGGCTCTGTGCTCAACATGGAGTCTGCTTGAGATTCTCTCTCTCTCCCCCTCCTCCCCCCCACTCATGCTTTCTCTCTCTCTCAAATAAATAAATAAATTTTTTTTTAATAAAGGATATTTTTATGGAGCTAGAGAATTCTAGGTGGATAGTTTTTTCTTTCATTTCTTTTTTTTTTTTTTTAAAGATTTTATTTATTTATTTGAGAGAGAGAGAATGAGAGAGAGCACATGAGAGAGGGGAGGGTCAAAGGGAGAAGCAGACTCCCTGCCGAGCAGGGAGCCCGATGCGGGACTCGATCCAGGGACTCCAGGATCATGACCTGAGCCGAAGGCAGTCTCCCAACCAACTGAGCCACCCAGGCGCCCCTCTTTCATTTCTCTAAAGATGTAGTTCCATTGTTTTCCGTTAGAAATCTGATGTTCTCTCTATCTCTTTTTCTCTGTAGGTAACATGTCCTTTTTCTCTGGCTGCTTTTAAGTTTTCTATCATTGATTTTGAGAAATTTGATTATGATATCCCTTGGAGTCCTTTTTTATGTTTCCTGTGCTTAGGGTTTGTTGAGATTTTAGGAGTTTGTAGCCTTTGTCAAATTCGGAATGTTTCTGGCCACTATTCCTTCACTTTTTTTTTTTTTTGCTGCACCCTTCCCCCCTCCCTTCTCCCTCAGGGGCTTTGCTACCCCCTTTATTACCTCTTTGTTACATTTAACAAATTATCCTTTAAATTAAATCTTAACTAACTGACGTTACCTTACAACTCCCTTATGTTCTTTTTATGCTTAAAGTTCTTTCCCTCTCTGTTTCATTTTGGCCTTTGAGTGGCCAATTTTTATTTTTTTATTTATTATTTTTTATTATCATGCCTTTAAATCCACTAATCTTTTCTCTGCAGTGTGCAATCTCCTAATCCCATCCAGTGTATTTTTCATCTTTGATACTCTAGTTTTTGTCTCTAGCCGTTCAATTTTGGTCCTTTAAAAGATCTTCTTTTAACGTTTTGGACATATGGAATACAGTAACAATAACTTGTATCTCTTTTCCTTCTGATTCTAAGATTTGTATCAGATCTGGCTTGATTTCCATAGATTGACTATTTTCTTCATTATGGGTCCTCTTTTCCTGCCTTTTTGCATGCCTGGTAATCTTTGATTAGATGCCAGACATTGTGAATTCACTTCGTTGAGTCCTGGATATCTTTGTATTCCTTTAAATCTTCTTGAGCTTTGTCCCGGGATGCAGGTAGGTTATTTGGAGATAGTGATTTTTTCAGGGCAGAGCTCAGTCTAGGGTCAATTATTCTTCACTCCAGGGTAAGACCTTCTTGAGCAGAACCCTGTGGATTATGAGTTTTCCCCCTCTGGCTGGTGGGAATAGGCACTGTTTTTGGCCCTTGTGGATGACTTTTTCCCCTGGGCTTCATTAGTCTCTTCACAGGCACATACTGATCTGAGCCCTGCTGAATACTCAAAGGAGCCCCTCTGCAGTTCTCCAGGCTTTCTTTCTCTGTGCAGCATTCTCTTCTCCGATCCAGGTGATAATGGTCTGGAGTAGTAGGAATGGAAAACAAAAAGAGAATGGATTTGTAAAACTGTAAGCAAATAAAAAGACTTGGGAGCAGCCAGTGAGAAGAGAACTGGAGTGTGGAGTGGGGCTACTCATGGTGTGGTCCCTGACGGTGGTGGTCAGTGAGGAGAAAGGAAATTGAGACCATTGAGGAACGTTCACACAACAACTAGAGTAGATTGTAGTTTGGATTGTATGTTTCGTAGATTGCAGCTTGGATTGTATGTTTCGTAGATTGCAGCTTGGATTGTATGTTTCATTTTTCCACATTATTGTATTTTCCAAGAAAATAAGTCTGACAGATGGAAATGAAAAACAAAACAAAAACCTGGTCCTTTATCGCAGGTAAACTGAGAAGGAAGGAGTGACCTGGAGAGTTTGGGAGGATGGGAGGTGGGGGCGGATGAGATTTTTAGCTCACGTAGGTTTCTGCTGAGGAAACTGAAGGTCATTGACAGGATCCTGGCAACTGTGACTTACGCTAACACTTAATATGAGCCAGCACCACACTTGGCTCTCCGCTGGGACCCCCAGTTTTGTCCTCTCCACAGCACCCTCTACCAAGGAACCCACAGGGTCAGGTGACCAGCCAACCTCTCGTTCCTGGGAAGTGGCGAAGCCCAGGACCTGACCCTGGTTGCTTTTCTATTTTCCACCTTCTGCCTTGTTCCTTGGCCCACTAAGGCTGCACCAGCCTGGGAAATCCAGCTTGATTGTTTCATTTGTATGGAACCAATTTGGTTGGTTTTTCTGTTGGTTTGTATTAGCGGTTCACTTTAAGAGTTAGCCTTTTCTGGAAGAAGCTGTTTGAAGAAGTAGATGAGGTAGAATTCGGTGTGATAAAGCAAATGGTGCATAGCTTGCCTTCATCACAAGTGGCCACCGGATACTTGAAATGCTCTTGTTCAAGTACTTGAACTGAATTGTAACCATTTAAAAAAATTTTTTTTTAAAGATTTTATTTATTAGAGAGAGCACAAGCAGGAGGAGCGGGAGAGGGAGAAGCAGGCTCCCTGCTGAGTAGGGAGCCCAATGCAATGCGGGGCTGGATCCCAGGACCCTGGGATCATGACCTGAGCCAAAGGCAGATGCTTAACTGACTGAGACACCCAGGCGCCCCACGTTTTTAAAATTTTAATTAACTTAGATTTACATATGAATAGCCACAGATGGCTGGTAACCAGTGGACAGCACTGATAGAAGTTACCCTCTTGGGCCAGTACAATAACAACAAAATCTAAACAGTTGCTCATTTTTACTTCCTTTTTTTGGGAACTCCTCTTGTGGCTAGGAAAACCTTCCCTTTTTACTTTTCAGGGAGGTATTTTGGACACTGAAATTTGTGATGAAGTCTTAGAGCTCAGGGCCAATTACTTTTCCAGAATAGACAAGTCATTCCTATTTCTGGAGGGAAAGGAGAATGGTGAGTATGGCATGTTTATTTGTCAGGTTACTTGGCCGACCTCTCTTGGTGACATCTGTGATTGTGGTCACACTTTCCTTCATCGAGCTACACTGGCTTCATCCAGAGTTTTCTTTTCAACAGAAGGGGCCCCCAAAGGTGAATATAAAATATCTGTTCACTGTCAATGGGAAGTGGCCTTTTGATGAGTCTGTACATTTATTAGTCAGTATTTTCTAAACTTGTTGCAATTGGAAAAGAAGGAGCACCTTTGACTACTCTAAAGCTCTGGGAAAACTGTTTCTTTGGTATATTTTTGGTGTGCACATCACTAGGTGTTTCCTGGTGGGAGGAATTCCTCTGCCAGAAGCAGGAGGATCCTCAGACTGAATTATAAAGATGGGGCACCGACCTGTCTTCCCCCGCACAGTTGTGTTGGTCGCACATTGTTCAGGGATGGTCTAGATCTTCACACTTTTGTTTGACCAGGACGAATCTTGGCAAGGGGAAATGCTGGTTCAGAGACTGGCCTGAGGCATCACCTGTCTTAGTGTGGTCCCTGGACCAGCCCCTTGAGCATCACCTGGGGAGGGGAGGGTCTCAGGCCCCTCCCAGGCCTTCTAGATCAGAGTTGGGGGGGGGGGAGGGGGCTCAGCAGTCTGTGCTTAACAAACCCACCAGGTGCTTCTGAAGAGTGGGGAAGAGGTTTGATGGGCAAGGCCAGGAAATCCATCTCCTCCCCCCACCCCTGGACTGAGAGCTACTCCTTGGGGGACAAAGAGGGTATCTCACGGTGGGAAGAGTGCTGAGTTCATGCCAGAGAGCTGGGTTCAAATCCCAACTCTTAGCCACTGTGGGCAAGTGTGCCTGACGGATTTAGCTTTTGCGTAATGGTAGGTGGGCGTTAAAGTGCCTCAGGTGCAAGGGTTACAGGGTTAGCGAGTGACGGGACCCAAGCCAGCCTCCTCCTCCTCCGCTAGCCGGCCTGGCTCTCAGTGGGTTGTGCAGCTCCAAGCTGTCCTGGTCCGGGCTGTGGTTGGTGCCACCTAGTGGTGGCTGGCTGCTCTAGCGTGTGTGTCAGTGAGGACTGTTCCTGGTTCTGGATCCTGCCACCTGCATGGACGGTGGCAAGTGATTCCAGGAATTTCTAGGTTAGTTGGTGTCTGTGTCATTGGCCAGATCTGGAGTGATTCAGCCTCAAGAGTACTTGCCCTCTGCCTTCCTGCTTTTGAGGACGAGAAGCCTCCGGGTGCCTGGCTGGTTTAGTCAGTAGAACGTGTAGCTCTTGATCTCGGGGTCGTGAGTTCAAGCCCCACGCTGGGTGTAGGGATTACTTAAATAAATACACATTAAAAAATGAAAATTCCTTTCTCCATTCCCTGGTAGGAAGAGAATAAGTGGATTCCACGTGTAGGTGTGCGCTGCCAGGCATTTAATCGTGCGGGTGGTCTCGTGGCACAGTGAGACAAGCATGCGCTTCAGGGTCAGACAAACCTGGGTTCCCGTCCTGCGCACTTACTACTCTGAGCCTCAGAATGTACGAAGCGGAGGTGACGTTCATCCCATCAGTATCATGTTTTTGTGAAGAGAAAAGGAAACCCAGAAAGTGGGAGCAGTCCTGGGGCGTCCTTTCCAGCGATTCCCAAGGATAATTAATTCTTGCATCTGTGCACTGCTCCGTGATATTGACACATGACGGGTTTTATTTCTACCTCATTCTTTGGTGAACGGTTTCCACACTTGCTGAAACCAAAAACCTACAGCGAGTGACAGGGAGGGATCTGTGCACTTGCCTGTAAAGGGCGTAGGGTGGCACAAAGCCAGAAAGGAGGGCTGATGGTGCGGTAACGTGTGGTAATGTGTGGCAACCTGAAACGTTTTTAGACTTGTTAATATATGGAAGTTGTAAACACGGTACTTGAAACCTAAAAGGCAAGCAAGAGATGTTAGGGTTTTATTTTTTTCTCCTACTGATAAAATACAAACTAATTTGGTGTGGGATCTAGTTTCTCAACTTAGTTGGTCTTTTAAAACTGAGGCAAAAGGTGGAGTTTGAGTCCTTCAGAGCACACTTAGGGCCCCACTCTTTCCCTATGGGGGTGTCCTTTATTATTATTATTATTATTATTATTATTATTATTATTATTTTGGAATAGAAGAAAAGCTTATGCAACCTTTAAGCCCTTCCCTTGGCCTTCGGGGTCTGGACATGGGACTTCTCAGCTCTGGGGACCGGCAGCAACAGGATTTGTCTAGCCAGCTGGGAAGTTTTTTAGAGGACAATTAAAGTAAGTCCTACCTGCGCATTAGTAAAAGTTTGGGGAAGTGTAGGAAAGAATCAAGGAGCACACAGTTAGCAAACAAGGTCCCCCTCTCCACAATCATGCAGATACTAGATATGGCCACCAGAGGCACTATCACTTTTGGGCAGATTTTTTTTTTCCAGTCTTTTTTTTCTTTGAATTTCTTCTTTTACATAGTTGCGATACACAGTTTTTAGATCTTGCTTTATTACTTTTCATATTATTACATAAGGGTTTTCTTTTAAAAATTAAAGTATTGGGGGCACTTGGCTGGCTCAGTCGGTAGAGCATATGACTCTTAATCTCAGGGTGGTGAATTCAAGCCCCACGTTGGGCACGGAGCCTACTTTAAAAAAAAAAAACAAAAACAAAAAACTAAGGGCACCCAGGTGGCTCAGTCAGTTGAGCCTCTGACTCTTGGTTTCCATTTGGATCTTGGTCTCCGGGGTTGTGGGATCGAGCCCCATGGAGAGCCCCATGTGGGGCTCTATGCTCAGTGCAGAGTCTTCTTGAGATTCTTTCCCTTCCTCCCTCTCCCTTCCCCTCTGCTCCTCCCTGCCCTCATCCACGCCCTCTCTCTCAGAATAAATCAATGAATAAAAATCTTTAAAAAAACAAAAGCATTGTTTTTCAAATGATTAAATCTCTAATTCTAGAAAAATTTAATATAAGTGTATGAAAGCAAAAAGTGAAATTCTAATACCATTGTACAGGTGTCCCTAATAGTAGAAAAAATGTCAAATATCGAAATGTATGAAGTAGTAAGAGGAATTCCCTTTAATACAACCCACCAGTGCTACACAGTACTAAATAAGTTTAAATAACACTATCGGCAGTGCAGTTTCCTGGTAAAATACCATCTACCAGTGCCAAGCACTGTCGGTTTCAGCATGCAGCATTCTAGGGTTTTCTCTCCTTTGTATATCAGTGTGTATGTGTGTATGTGCGTAAGTTACTGAAATGGAATTGTACAGTTGTCCAGCTTGCATTTTTCATTGGCTAATGTATTTTGAGTAACCTTCTATAGTATAAGCATTCGCCAGTCCCAGTAAAACACCTGTTTGAACGGTACTTTAAATGGCCACGTAATATTTCATCATTTAGACGCTCTCTGTTTTCTGTAATCATTTCTCCTAAGGCTTCCAGTGTGGACCTAAGTAAATATTTATTCACATTTCTGATTCTTTCCTTAAGCTAAGTCCCAGAAAGCCTCACCGAGTCAGCGATAAACATTTTTAAAGTTTCCCCTCTGGGGAGAGTTTATCATTTTACACTCTCATCAGTAGCTTGCAGAAATATGCCAGGACGGCAGCCATAAATGAACGTGATCCCTTTAAAAAATCTTTGTTGATGTTACAAGTGAAAAAGCTCTTGTTTGTGTTTCTTAGAACACTAGAGCACTTGGGGCTCAGGCGTGTTTAATAATCCTCCTCTATGATTTCTGGAACAGAGGTAATATACTCTCTATTAAGACAGAAAGTTAATTCCCAGCTCAGATTCCTTAGAACTTCCCAGACCCCATTCTTGGAACCAGAGCTCGGTGTTCTCTGCCTTGGCTCAGGAGCCTTATCTCTGTCTAGGAAGTCCTATGCTGTTTCCAGACGGCCCCCTCGCTCTCTCCAGTGGCCACTGCGGGACCTGCAGCCTCGCCTCCTTTCCTCTTGGAACTGGGAGCAGCAAAACAGGCCAGCCCCACTCCCAGGACTGTTTTTTGTCCTGGGCTGGGGTTTTCCTTGTGGTCAGACAGTGTGGGCATCGTTTTCCTTCGTGGTGGGCTATTTGTGTCCTTCCTGTCGCCGTGGCTGCCCAGGGAGGGACTGGAGGCTCCCACCCAGGTTCCTGATGGGGACAAAAAGTGGAGAGAGGCTATTCTAGTTAGTTCTCATTTTCCTTTGTGAGTCCTCTTGAATATTTTTATAGAGGGGAAAGTTCCAACTAAGTGAGAGAATTATAAATGAACTTCCATGGCTGTAAAGGTGGGTTCTGTTAGTGAACCCTGAAATCATTTAGTTATAAGGGCTCCTTCTTGTTACCCTAGTTTCTCAGAGTCAGAAAATGCTTGCAAAGGTTCTAGAACCTTCCAGAAGTGAGTGTAACTAACTTTGAGGGAAGGACCGGAGAGAAGGTTTGGAGAGCTAAAGACTTGCATTGCAGCCTTCTAGCATATGCCCCATCGCTCTTTCCACACTCCCTCGCCCTGTTATAATTTGTTTCAGGCTATGGAAATAATATATAGTCATTGCAGGAAGAAAAAAAACTAAAAATCACCCATTTTCTATACTCAGAGATAATGACTATTAACACTTGGTATACATTTGGTGTGTATGAACATACACATAATTTTGTATTCATATAGGTGTATGAGCATGTTTTTCTGTGTCTGTTACACACACACAAACATGCTTTTATACCACCGTTTAAAGTATTTTAAATATCTCTCTGTGTCATCAAGTCTGTTTTTGAAAACAATCTTTTTTAATGGCCTCATAATAGTATAAATGCTGTCATTTACTTAATAGGAATTAGATATTTGCTTAATGCTCATTTTAAAGCTATTTTATTTTAAATTTTTTTAATGTTTTTTAAAGATTTTATTTAGAGAGGGTGTGCACACACAAGCAGAGGGAGGGGCAGAGGGAGAGGGAAAGAGAGAATCTCAAGCAGACCCCCTGTTGAGTGTGGAGCCTGATGTGGGCCTCGATCTCATGACCCTGAGATCGTGACCTGAGCCGAATTCAAGAGTCTGATGCTTAACCAACTGAGCCACCCAGGTGCCCCTCAGCTGTGTTAAATAATGTTGAGATGAAGATCCTTTAAACAAGTCCAACTCTGATTATTTCCTTAGGATAAATTCTTGCAGTAGAATTTTTGAGTCAAAATAATCTGAATTTTCTAAATCCCATTGATACTTGATACCAAATTTTCTCTTATAAGCTTGTTCCAATTTCTGCTATCCCTCACAGAGTGAAGAGTGTCTTCAGTGTGATTACTAACACTCAGTGGTATTTTTAACCTTTGCCAGTCTGACAGAGGATGGTATATTACTTTAATTTGCAATTTTTTTAATCATGAGAGAAGTTAAAATTTTTCTGTTTGTTGCTCATTCATACTTTATCATTTGTTTTGTTTTCCCCATTCTTTGCCTATTTTTCTTTTTCTTTTTTTAAAGATTTTATTTATTTATTTGAGAGAGCGAGAATGAGAGAGAGTACATGAGAGGGGGGAGGGTCAGAGGGAGAAGCAGGCTCCTCGCTGAGCAGGGAGCCCGATGCGGGACTCGATCCCGGGACTCCAGGATCATGACCTGAGCCGAAGGCAGTTGCTTAACCAACTGAGCCACCCAGGCGCCCCTTTTTCTTTTTTTTAAGATTTTATTTATTTATTTGAAAGAGAGAGTGAGCACGAGCAGGGGGAAGGAGGGGCAGAAGGAGAGGGACAAGCGGACTACCCACTGAGCAGGGAGCTGGACATGGGGCTCGATGCGGGGCTCAGTCCCAGGACCCTGGGATCATGACCTGAGCCGGAGATAGATGCTTAACTGACTGATCCCCCCAGGCGCCCCTCTCTGCCTATTTTTCTATATCAGACTGCTAATTGAGTTATTTGCATATTGGGGTAGGTTAAGTTGTTTTTTGTCCTGTAGTGCAGATGTTTTCTCTGGTTTGGCATTTGCCTTTGGTTTATAGTATTTCACCTATAGAATGAGTGTGTGTTTTGTGTATAGTTTCAAACTACAGCAAAGTACAGTAGGAAATAACCCTTGTTTACCTGCCACCCAGAATGCACGGACATTTATATGTTGTCCTTTTGACGTATTTCTGCTAAAGGAAGTAGAATATTACAGATAAATTGGAATCGTCCTGGTTCCCCTTCCCATATTCCATTTCCCCCTTCCCCAGGACAGCTGCTGTCATGGATTGAGCGTATGGATCCTTCCAGTCCCAGTTTTTCTTGTGTTATCACGTATACAAGTATCATAAATAATATACAGTACTAGTTTGTGTGTGCATATGTGTTCATTCATGCCTTAACTTATGTAGATACTACACATAACTCATATATATCATGGAGCAGTTTTCCTTATTTGCACAGCAGTGTGTTCAGTTCAATTAATAATGATATATACAAATCTAGTTCATGCATTTTGACTGCTGTGTAGTATCGCATCCATTGACTATGACTCCAAATTCTTCTTCAATGTATTTATCAACTTTTTCTATATTGAAGAACACTGAAGATGCTTCTGGGTATCCAGGTTTTCTTTGCAGTGCTCCGTGAACACCTGTACATGCTTCTCCTTCTGCACGTTAGGAGATCCTCTCTCAAAGGGCATCCGTAGGAGTACGTGGTGGGTCATGTGGATTTTCAGCTCTCTGGGCTCTTGCCAAATTCTTCCCAGGGTGCTCATATGCCAACCGACACTCCTACCAGCCGCGGGAAAGACTTCCTCTTTCTTGTCCCACACCTTCACCAAGACACGGTACTGTCAGGCTTAGTGATTTTAGCCCAGCCAGGAACGAGATAGCATCTCCTTGTGGTTTTAATTTGCATGTCCTGATTCCTGGTGTGGTTGAACATCTTTTAAAGTGGTTACTGCCTAGAGTTTAACAGATTTTCTCTTTGCATTCTCAGCTTCTTACCCTTTGCTCACTTTATCTTTGTCGGATGGGTGGTTGGTGTTCTTTATGTTTTGGATGCTACTGCCTTGTTATATGTATTCTAGCCATCTTCTGGTCCTGGTCAGCCTTTCCCTTTATTTCTTCAGTTAGACCACTGGCGAGCCTTCCTCCTAGGAGACGGAGGTGAGGTCACGTTCTATCCTCAAGGAGTGCAGTATATATTCAGAGTATTAAAAAGTTCTAAAGGAACCGATCAGAGGGTTGGGGAGACACAGAGACAGCCGTGGGTCTTGCAGCAACAAGCAGGACACCAAGAAGGGTCTGGGCTGGCCAGGAGAAGGGCGGGGCCTTCCTGGGGAGGGGGTGCAGGGGCAGGACCGTGGACGGTCAGCCCTAGAGCCATCGTCCTTCCGCGCCTCTGCCTACTCCTTCTCCTTGTTCTCTCCATACGGCCTCCAGTCTGCTGGCCCCTGACCCGCTCTTTCTGTCTCCCTGCTCAGAGCAGCTTGGCTTTTCAACAGCTTTGTCTTTTGAACTTTGTATATGTTGTTTTAGGTTGAGCAGAAGTTTGGATTTTTGATTTCCTATTGACCAGCCTTTACCTTTACAAGGTGTGCCTTTTATATCTCACCAGAGAAATCCTTTGCCATGCCCAAGTCAAAGACACCTGCTCGCATTTTCTTAGGATAACTTTTGTTTTTCACAGAGGTCTTTAATCCGTCTGGAGCTTTTTGCTTTTGTAGTTAAACTTCTTTCCCTTTTTTGGTGGCTTTTCCTCTGCCTCGATACTTTCCAGGCCCTCTCTAAGCTCCAGCAGGTCTATGTCACCAGGCTTTTCTCTGTTGCCTTGTGCTCTTTGGCTGCTCTGGGGGGGGGGGGGGGGGGGGGGGTCCCAGGCGAGGCACTTCATGTTTATCAAGGGGGTTTCTCTGTCTCGAGCACTGGTAGCGTTTGCGACATTGGTGAGTTTGGTTTCATGTCGTGGACGCTGGCTCCAAGGGTCTAGTGATTCCACTAGAGTTCAGAATTCATTCAGTTTTGGAAACTTCCACGGTCCATTGCGTATGTGTTGTGCCTGGTGCTAGAAGTGTTCTCAGATCTGGGAATGCTGTGGGGTCATGGACCCAGGGTCTCCTACAAAGATGCTCCTGCTTAACCTTGAACATGCGACCCTCTGTATTTTTTCATAAGGGATCAAGGGCATTGATAAAGTATGCTGTTCTTGTCAGTGTCCTAGCTTTATGGAAATTGAAGTTACACCTAAGCAGCCGGGGTGCTTTGAATTTTTCCCCACCCTTCCTCACCCCATTTAGATCAGGAGAAAACAAGAAAAATCATTATCCGTCCAACAATGTGTAGTTTCTATATAGTCGAGATGAAAAGAGACACGAAAATAAGAAAAATAAAGTTGACCAATTTATAGGACTTTCCTGATAAGACTGTCACGAGTGTCCCCTGGAGAACAGGTCAAAGGTAACATCCCAAACACCTGTGGGAAACAGCTTCACAACAGACTGTTGCCCTGTACCCCCCCCCCCCCCCGAGGGTGCCTCTGCCATCCCCTCACCAGATGTCTCGCTGGCTTCTTTCTCAGGGGAGAGGAAGCGGGAGAAGTGGGCGTAGGATGATTCCCAAGGCCGCGCTGGTGTCCCCAGCTACACAGCACCCGCCAGGGGCCTGGCCTCCCGGCCTCTGCCTGCCCATTGCCAGGCGCCACCAATCACACACCCCTAGTGACAGTTGGCATTTTTAGCATGCTTGTTTCTGTTTACACACACTTTGCCTGCCTTTTCTCCTTTTATCACTGCCTACAGCATCTTCTCTTCACCCTGCCTTTGTGTTTTTTCCATAGGCCGGAAGCTGAGAGGAAAAGCCTTTTATTTTGTCAACGGCAAAGTGTTTTGTGAGGAAGACTTCCTGGTGAGTTTGTTACCCAAACCTCCCCTGCCCGCAGTCCTGACCAGAGTCAGGGGCAGGGGCCTGTGGGGCCGAAGAGTGTGGCTTCTCTCCGTGATCCCCGGTGCCGGAGGGGAGCTGAGTGCGGCCAGAGAAGGGGGTCCGCACTTTCCTTCCGTAGATGCACCGGGTGGCCCTTGTTCCCGAAGCAAATGACAAACCGCAGAGCTTTGTGCTTGGAAGGGACTTGAGGGCCACTTGGCCTGTCCTCTTGTGTTCTGCCCGTTTCTGCCTCCCCCACCTCCCTCTTAAACCTCGGGACTGGGCTTCAGGCCTTCGTTCCTTCCAATCCCCGCTGCTCTCCGTGGGCATCCAGCCTCTGTCGTGCTTCCAGAGTCCGTCTGCGTACCAGTGACTCCCAGGCCTGAGCTCCGGCCCTGTCAGCACCCCTCAGGCCAGCTGCTGACATCTCCCTGGCCATTGGACGGTGCCCTGGGCTGGCCCCCAGCCCGTCACAGGCCGCTTGTCTGAAGCAGAAGCCTCCTGTTACCTGAGAACTGTGGACCCCTCCTCCTTCCCACCTCTCCCAGAATGTGGCTGAGCGTTGATCCTTGTGCCACCACGGCCTCCCTGGGCCAGCTTGGCTGCCACGCTGTGTGTCCACCCAGCTCACCCAGGCCCCACGTGTCTAGGGTTCAAAGCATGCGCAGAAGCCGTGTTCCGGAGCCTGCCTCGCGCCTCTCCCGCTCGGCCGCCTGCTTGCGCCCCTGCACAGCCTCAAGCCTTTGGGCCTCAGCCTGTGCCATTTCCCCTGGCTGGGGTGTCTTCACCCTTTCTTTGCCCGGATACCCGACGGCCTTGTCCCCCTCCCCGGCAGTGAGCGCCCCTCCTCTGTGGGGCCGCCACACCTGGGCTTCCCCGGCCGAGCAGGAAGCAGACGGCAGGCTGGCACCCACAAACCTTTCTTCCTCGCCCGACTGTAAGCGCCTAGGGAGGAGAGAACATGCTTCTTCGCCGTGACCTCGTCAGACCCTAACCCAGCACCCAGCATGGAGTGGCACCCCGTAAATGGTAGATGACCTGCGCCTGCGTCGCCGGGGGACCCGGAGATGGCTTGAGGTTGATGCACTGTGACCCAGGCTGGCCAGTACCAGACAAGCAGACCCAAACTGGAGGAAGCAAAAAGGAAAGGCATTCAGCAGGGGCCTCGGGGTCGTTTTGTCTTCAGTTTGGGGCCCTGCCTCGGCAGCATTAGCTCGCTTCTCAGGCACTGCCTGGTGGCCACAGGGCCGCAGCGCCCCGGGGCTCGCATCCTCTCGCCTTCAAGGCCCATGAGCCACAGAGCCTGTCCTGCCCCTCCGGTCTCATTGGCTCTGTTGGGTCACATGCCCACCTGTGGGCAAAATCATTGGTGCTGGAGGAACGTGGGGCTCTGATTGGCCAGGTCTGAGTCCGTGCCCCGCCTTGGCTCCCAGCAAGCGGTCGGCCGCACAGGCTCATGGGAGGTTGAGGTGGGGGTGCGGCTGGCTCACCCTGAAAATAGAGAACTGTTGCCCGTGAGGTTGCAGAAAGGTCCTTTTTTCTTTTTTTCCAACCTTCCTTTCATTACATGTTCCCCCCCCCTGCCATAATGTGTGTTTGTAATATCTAAACTTCTAGTATCTTCCAGCATCTGGTATCTTTTCTGTGTGCTTTCCTGAAAAGTGTTTCCCGTTTCTCTCAAGATTCCAGCTGTGCCTGTGTGTGTGCGCGTGTGCGTGTGTGTTTCGGTAAGATAGAGAATATTTACCAAGTTTCTTTGAAACTAAAGCCATTGGCTTTTTAGCCAGAACCAGACTTGAATTTGAATCCTGTCCTTACCCCTTATAGGCTGTGTGACCTTGTGAAAGTCATTTAATCCTCTCTGAGTTTCCCTTGTTTTCATCTGAGAAATGGTATGATATATACCTTGTTTTAAGAGTTGTTTTAAGGAGGGGCGCCTGGGTGGCTCAGTCGGTTAAGCATCTGCCTTTGGCTCAGGTCGGGATCCCAGAGTCCTGGGATCGAGCCCTTCCATCCGGTTCCTTGCTCAGCAGGAGTCTGCTTGTCCCTCTCTCTGCTCCTCCCCCTACTCGTGCTCCCTCCCCCCCTCTCTCTCTCTCTCAAAAAATAAAATAAAATAAAATCTTAAAAAAAAAAAAAGAATTGTTTTAAGTAATACAGCCTGCATCAGACTCCCCTGATGGGCTTGTGAAGACATACGTGTTACCAGGTCCCCTCCCAGCGTTTCTAATTCAGTAGGTCTGGGGTGGAGCCCAAGAATTTGCATTTCTTACAAGTTCCCAGGTGATGTCAGGGAACTCCTCTTTGAGAACCACTGATTTAGAGAATAAAGCCTGTCTATGTACAGCCTCTTACACAGAGCCTGGCATGTTGTGGATGCCCAGATGCAGCTGTTGTTAGGGTGAGTGGTATTGGTATTTGTAATGGCTTTGTGGCAGAAGATATGCCATGATTCATCACACAACTGTTGTTGTCCTCTGGGAAACGACAGATTCCTGTATAGAGTGACACATCTTTCTGAGAAGTTCCTTGTCATCCTCGTGACTTGTGGGCAAGTGGATGCTGGGTCATCTGTCCTGCCTGGCTTTAACTTTCTTTTCTGCTTCCTCTGCAGTACTCTGGGTTCCAGCAGTCTGCTGACAGGTGTTTTCTTTGTGGACATCTGATCATGGACATGGTGAGTAGGGTCAGTGGAACAAGATGATGGCACGGTGGGAGGGGGAGGCATTCACAGAAAAAAGAAACTAACAGTTGAAAACTGTGTTTCCTACCTTGATTTATGGTTGCATCTGGTTTTGTTAAGAGAAGACCTGTGTAAGGCCGCTGCTTGCTCTACAAGAAGCCACGTTGTTGGCTTTTACTGGTATTAGCATCCTTAATCATGTAGTCCACCACAGTGTTGTGTTTCTGATGATGCTCTTTTCTGTGGGCTGTTTGGATCACACCGGCCTCCCTCTGATTTTCTGTGATCTTGTGGTGTCCTGGGTGAGATGCCAAATGCCAAACTTCATCTCCCTTGGAGTTGGGTACAGAAAGTTGGATAAACACAGTTGTTTGTGCCTCATGTTCTGCCTGGCTCTATCTGTTCCTAAGATGAGTTTTGGGGGCCTGTCATTAGTTCTGAGACAGCAGAACAAGAAGCAAGTTTTATACATTCTGTTCTTCACTCAGCCACTGGCTCTCTGAGCTTGTCTTGGGCCTCAGTATCTTTATCTCTTCAGTGGGGACAGTTTTTCTTTCCTGGCCTCCTTATAGGGTAAGGTTGCGAGGTTAACAAATGCAGAATACTTAGTCTGTCTCAGGGATCAAACTGTTCACCATTGGAGATCAGGCCTTAAGAATTTCTTTAATATGCTGGTTAAAGGAAATTATTATACAATATTCTTTTAGTTGGAAAGAGGTAAATCCCTCTCTAAGCTGACCCATTAATTCCATTCTGGAGAAGGGAATTGCTAATCATTGCTATATTTTTTTCTTTTACCTCTCTTATTGAGAAACAACTCCTAGAGTAAAGGCTATACATCTTAAGCGTACAGGTGAATAAAATTTTGCATATGCACATACCCGTGTAACCCCACCCAGGTCAAAGTGTGGATGTTTCCCACATCCCACACCCCAGGAACTTCCTTCTTGTCTTCCTCCCAGTCCAGAAACCCTCCTCCAAAGGTACCCTCTATTCTGAGCTCCGTTGCCCCAGATTTGTTTTGCTGGTCCTGGAACTTCATATAAATGGAATTACACAGTACAGAGTCCTTTGGGTCTGCCTTTTCTCACTTAGAAAATGTTTGTTGTTGTTGGTTAAATATTTTATATATTTGGTAGAGAGAGAAAGAGAGAGGGCAAACACAAGCAGGGGGAGTGGCAGAGGAAGAGGGAGAAGCAGGCTCCCCGCTGAGCAGGGAGCCCGATGTGGGCACTCGATCCCAGGACCCTGGGATCATGACCTGAGCTGAAGGCAGACGCCCAACGACTGAGCCACCCGGGCGCCCGACATAAGTTTTCATTTATCTAGGGTAAATGCCTAGGAGTGGAATTATAGAGACATATGGTAAATTATGCTTACTTTTTTTTTAAGATTTTTATTTATTTATTTGAGAGAGAGTGAGAGTGAGGGAGATCACAGAGGGAGAGGAAGAAGCAGACTCGCCACTGAGCAGGGAGCCCGATGTGGGGCTCAATCCCAGAACCCTGAGATCATGACCTGAGCCGAAGGCAGCCACTTAAACGCCTGAGCCACCCAGGCACCCCTTATGTTTACTCTTATAAGAAACTGTCAAACTTGTCCAGAGAGTCTATGTCATTTTGCATTTCCACCAGTAAGAGTTCCAGTTGCTCTATATCCTTACCCAGCACTTGGTATTGTCAGTTTTTATTTGTTTTAAGTTTAGCCATGCTAATAGATGTGTAGTAATATGTCATTGTGATTTTAATTTATATTTCCAAAATGGCTAATGATGCTGAGCATCATTATGAGTATTTTTGTAATGAGCATTTTCATGTTCTAGTTATCCATATGTATTTTTTTAAGTTTATTTATTTAAGTAATCTCTACATCCAACGTGGGGCTTGAACTCACAACCCTGAGACCAAGAGTCACATGCTCTTCCAACTGAGCCAGCCAGGTAACCCTGTTATCCATATATTGTCTTTGAAGTATCTGTTAAAATCTTTTCCTATTTTTTTATTGAGTTGCTTATTACTTATTAAGTTTTTTTTTTTTTTAAGATTTTATTTATTTATCTGACAGAGAGAGAGAGAGCGACAGCAGGAACACAAGCAGGGGGAGTGGGAGAGGGAGAAGCAGGCTTCCCGCTGCGCAGGGAGCCTGATGCGGGGCTCGATCCCAGGACCCTGGGATCATGACCTGAGCCAAAGGCAGATGCTTAACAACTGAGCCACCCAGGTGCCCCTACTTATTAAGTTTTAAGAGTTTTTTTTTTTAAGATTTTATTTATTTATTTGAGAGAGAGCAATGAGAGACAGAGAGCATGAGAGGGAGGAGGGTCAGAGGGAGAAGCAGACTCCCTGCCGAGCAGGGAGCCCGATGCGGGACTCGATCCTGGGACTCCAGGATCACGACCTAAGCCGAAGGCAGTCGCTTAACCAACTGAGCCACCCAGGCGCCCCAAGAGTTCTTTTTTATATTCTGAATATAAGTCCTTTTCTGAAAATGTTTACAAATATTTTTCCCACTCTGTAGCTTTTCTTTTTTTTTTTTGTAAATTTATTTATTTTTTATTTTTTAAAGATTTATTTATTTGACAGAGAGAGAGACAGCGGGAGAGGGAACACAAGCAGGGGGAGTGGCAGAGGAAGAGGGAGAAGCAGGCTCCCCCCTGAGCAGGAAGCCCGATGCAGGGCTCGATCCCAGGACCCTAGGATCATGACCTGAGCCGAAGGCAGACGCTTAACTGACTGAGCCACCCAGGGGCCCCTTTGTTGTTGTTTTTGGGGGGCAGCAGGGGCAGTGGGAGAGGGAGAGAGAGAATCTTAAGCAGGCTCCATGCCCAGCGACGTGGGGCTCGATCTCACGACCCTGAGATCATGAGCTGAGCCGAAATCAAGAGTCGGACGCTTAACCGACTGAGCCACCCAGGGGCCCCCAGAAACTGTTCCTGAGGTTCATCCATGTTGTTGCCTGTGTCAACAGTTCATTTATTTTCATTGCGAAGTAGAATTCCATTGTATGGATATAGCAGCTTGTGTATCTGTTGCTCTGCTGATGGGGTTTTGGGTGGTTTCCAGTTTGAGGCTATTTAGGAATAAAGCTGCTGTGAAGCCTGCCCTGTTCATGAGGAGAACCTGCTGTTGCCCAGGCTCGGACACACCACAGCGGAGCTTAGCCCTGAGAGGGCCGGGTCCTCGCTGTAGCCAAGACCTCCCTGGGAGCACGGCCCTCCCTCCATTCCCACAGGGGAGGCCGGCAGGAGCCACACACCCTCACCCCTACCTTCCACAGACGCCAGCCAGACTCCACAGGCATCTGATTCTTGGGCGGAAT
This sequence comes from Neomonachus schauinslandi, assembly GCF_002201575.2. Taxonomy (NCBI): domain Eukaryota; kingdom Metazoa; phylum Chordata; class Mammalia; order Carnivora; family Phocidae; genus Neomonachus; species Neomonachus schauinslandi. Next base: position 199,656,477 of record NC_058403.1, on the reverse strand, counting down.
TGGTCCTCAATTTTAGAGTCCTTCTGGCAAACCCACTGCATATGAGGTCAACGGTGTCCAAATATATGAGCATGATTATATGCTATTTTTTATTTCCAGGTATCCTAAGCCTTCTTAGGGCCTCGTGATTCATAGAACTCCATTAGTCAGGGCTCAGTGGGATGGTTCTTCTGCTCCATGTGGCATTGCCTGGGGTCACTTATGCACTGGTGCTCAGCTGGTGTCCCAGTTGAGTGCCCAAGATGGCCTCTCCCCTGTGGCCGCTGATCTCATTCAGTCGTCTAGCTTGGACTTCCTACAGCAAAGGAGGGAGGGAAGCTGCCAGGCTTCTTAAGTCCTTGACTCTGAAATCTCTCCACATCATTTCTTCCTCATTCTGTTGCTCACAGAACATCACAAGGCCGCTCTCAATACACGGCAGGGTGGTGAGTGGGGGTACTCTCCTCCACTTCTTGAAGTGAGGACCAGCCTTGCATGCAGGAAGGGAAAGAATGAAGCTTTGGAGACCATCTCTACCCCACGAGAATAATGCCAAGTTGAACCTGGGTCCTTGCAGGTCTTCTCTAGGACTTGAAAACTTTTAGCAATGTCTGTCTGGTAGTGACACCCACTTTTAAAAAAATTTTTTTTTTTTTTAAGATTTTATTTGCGAGAGAGAATGAGAGAAAGAGAGCATGAGAGGGAGGAGGGTCAGAGGGAGAAGCAGACTCCCTACTGAGCAGGGAGCCTGATGTGGGACTCTATCCTGGGACTCCAGGATCATGACCCGAGCCGAAGGCAGTCACTTAACCAGCTGAGCCACCCAGGCTCCCGTGACGCCCACTTTTAAAGACAGAACCCTTAACTGCTGCCAAGAATTTTTATAATGCCAGAAAAGATTCCTTCTGACACCATTCTTGGTTCTTTAAGAGAAGCAACCAGTTGTCCAGTTCTTTGTATAAATTGTCCTTGTCCCCCCCGCCTCCCTGGTTAGTAGAGGGGAATGCTCTGAGAGTGCAGGTTGAAACTGGGCATTTCCCCCACATTAAAAAGAATTATCACAGCGAGTCAGCATGCAGCAAAACGCATCTGTGTCCTGCCACACTTCACGCACATTGTGGGTGAAGTTCATTTAAGGGTCTCTTCCGCCAAGACAGCATTAGCCAGGGAGCAAAATGCATTCTGAGGTCCCCATTGCCAAGTGGACTTTGGAAGCCCAGCCTGTTGTTTGTCCTATTCTGGCAGCTTCCCGCAGGTCGAGAGGGGCCTCAAAGGTTAGTGACGCACCAGAGGGAACGAGGAGGCTAGAGAGCTGAGCCTTCAGAGGAAGAAGGGAGAGCGCACGAAGCCTCCAGCTTTCCTCTGTGGCTGCAGCATGTGAGGTGTGGCGTTGGCCTTGGGGGGAAGCAGGCCTTGGGCACTGGCAGGCCCACACCTTTCCTGCAGGTGTCACACACATGGGCACAAACTCAAACCAGTGGTTCTTCGATTTTAGCATGCATTGGAATCATATTTCTAAAACACCAACCGCTGGGCTTGACCCTAGCGCTTCTGATTCTGGAGATCCGGGATGGGCCCTGAGAATGTACATTTTTTAGCAAGCCCCCAGGTGATGCTGGTCCTGTGGCTCCAGGGACCACACTTTTGAGATGCACTGACTTAATAGGAAAACAGTTTGATGTCACCTAGCAAGGGGGTTGGAGGTAGGCAGTTCTGCAGGGAGGTAATTTGGTCACTTGCTGATGTCACCAAGTCTTCTCTCTCCTGCCCTGCATGTGTGGGCTCTGTCCTGGTTCCAGGACAGCTTCTTACCTCTCCAGGCATCACAACGAGATCAAATGACACTAAGAGGAAGAAGGTTTGTGGGACTTTCTCTACTTTGTGTTTTAAAACAGTAGCAATAGGGCGCCTGAGTGACTTAGTTGGTTAAGCGTCCTACTCCCGATTTCTGTTCAGGTCATGATCTTGGGGTCCTGGGATTGAGCCCCACGTCGGGCTCTGCGCTTGGCAGGGAGTGCGCTTGGGGATTCTCTCCCTCTGCCCCTCCCGCTGTGCTAGTGCATGCGGTCTTTCTCTCTCTCTCTCTCAAATAAATAAATCTTAAAAAAAAAACAGCAACAACAGCAACAAAGAAGCTTTGCTTATGTTTGGATTTGGAATGATCAGCGGTTGAGTCATAGCTTCTGGATTATCATGCCTCGGAGTGAAAGCTGCTTAGGAGGAGGCACCTGGGAGGCAGAACTTAAGAGGTTTTCTGGGCTCTGCCATTTCCATGTGGAATTAACTTTGATCCTTCCGTGGACCAGTTGCTTCCTAAATCTGGGATGAAGCCTGGCATGGCCCTGCCTGCTTCACATCATTTCCTGCAAAGAACTGCAAAAGAGCCCTCCAGATTCTCCTCAGGAGGGTTATGCCCAGGAGAAGGATCCTGTTTGGCTCCCTCCTGTTGATACATTTACCTTGATTTGCTTTTCCCACCCCGTCCTCTCTTTACCTTGGTCCAAGCGAAACCCCGACGAGTGTGTGCTGTGCGATGTGATCGCATAGGGACCCTCGGCTTGATGTGTTCCTCTCCTTTCCACCATCCAACCCGTCCCCATAATCCCCGCTGAGTCCCGGCCTCTTCCTTTCTGCCTCCAGATCCTGCAGGCCCTCGGGAAGTCCTACCACCCCGGCTGCTTCCGCTGTGTCATCTGCAACGAGTGTTTGGACGGGGTGCCCTTCACCGTGGACTCCGAGAACAAGATCTACTGTGTCCGAGATTACCACAAGTAAGGAGGGATAGGGTGCAGAGAGGCTGCAGGCCTGAGCCACATTGATCTCGCTGAGCAAAGGAGAGACACCCGCTGAGGTGCACCCACAGGCTCTGCTTGAATCCTGAGTCCACAGTCCGGCAAAGGCTTCGTGGTTTAAAGGGTGTAGCAGGGGCCTCGGAAAGTCAGCTGACTCCAGTGCAGATAGGGACTGGTAACAGAATCATGTTTCCTGGAAAATCAGAACCCAAATCCCTATAATCAGATCCCGGTTAGGCCTCAGGAAGCCTCTGCCAAGCCCAGTGGCTCCAGCTTGACCTGACTTCACAAGGCAGCGACTCAGGGCTGGTCGCCACCACCCTCGGTCTGCCCGGGCCTGTGCTGGGCACCATGAGGGGAGTGAACAGGTTGGTCTCTGTCCCTAGTAGAGTGAGAGGGTCTAGCTAGGCTTGTTACCACTGGGGAATAATCTCGAAGTGCTACTAAAACACCTCCCAGAGAATGAGCCAGACTGTCTTTTTTTTTTTTTTAATAAAGATTTTATTTATTTGAGAGAGAGAGAGAGCACGCACGCAAGCAGGGGGAGCAGGAGAGGGAGAAGCAGATTCCCCACTGAGCAGGGAGCCCGATGCGGGGCTCGATCCCGGGACCCCAAGATCACGACCTGAGCCACAGGCAGATGCTTCACTGACTGAACCACCCAGGTGCCCCAAGCCAGGCTGTCTTGATTCGACGGCTGGGGGTGGGGGGCGGGGGGGGCGGGGTTCACTTGAAGAGGGATGGGTGGGAGGCCAGCCGTGAGGAAGGCTCAGTGTGGGCTCCAGGACCTGCCTCCTAGAAACAGCACAATATGCATTTTATTGCCTCTTTGCTTCTCCCGGCAGGGTGCTGGCCCCCAAGTGTGCAGCCTGTGGGCTTCCCATCCTTCCACCTGAGGTAAGAAGCTTTTTCAGGCCTGTTCCTGGCATCTTCCATGACACGAATATCTCCCTGGGATCATCTACAAGATCTGTGTCTTGTCCTTGCGCCTTTGACAAAATCCTTCTGAAATCTCACCTCTGACCTTAATAGTGTCCTCACCAAGAAGCCCCTTTCTTCTTGGCTGGCTTCCCCAGCCCATTGCCCTTCATGTGCCCTATTCGTCCCTATAATCGGGTCAAACTCCCTGACTTGATAGTGACTCCCAGATTAGAAGATGAGCAGAAATCTTGCCTTTCATTCATTTTTTTTTTTTAAATCACTTTCCACGTAGGTGGTTTTTTTCAGTGTTGACTCTGACATTCCAGAAGGTAGAACTGCTGTCCCTCCTCCTCCTCTCTCATCAGTTAAAAGTTGGGTCTCCCAGCTGGCCTCTTGTTCTTCCTTTCATTCTGTCCAGGGCTCAGATGAGACCATCCGTGTCGTGTCCATGGACAGAGACTACCATGTGGAGTGCTACCACTGCGAGGTAGGTCCCTCCCTGCCCAGATGCCCGAAAGTACAAGAGAAGAGCATCCCCGGGTTGACTGGGGCCTGAGATGGTCAGCAAGGTGTGGTCAAGGGCTGCCCTCCAGGTCAAGGGGTGAAGCCTGCCTTGTAGGGGAGGTTGGAGGACACGCACATGTTTGGGACGTAAAGATCATTGCTGTTTCCTCCACGTTGGTTAACTGCCAAGTCCTGAAACCATTGCAGTTGACTCCCTGAGGCCACAGAGTGGGCGGCTCACGGGGACCACGGGTTTCACATGCCACATTGTCAGGCAGCTGTGTGATCTGGGGAACAGACACCCTCCTCTCCAGCTTATAGGCTGTTCTCTCTGCCAAGAACCCCTTTCTGAGCTGACCCCTGGAAATCATGAAGAAATCCGCCCCTCCTTGGAAACAGGCATGGGTGGTGTGAAGGTGGATGGGGACCCATCTGCCCCCTCTTTACCTTGTGTCATGCCCGGGCGGGCGCTCCATGGCTATCAGGCAGGCCTGGGGTCACCCCTCCCCGCCCCTCGTGAAGGTTGCGCACACTTTAAGCGTCCGTGGGGTTTCAGCCAGAATTAAGTGGATTCACCCAAGGAAGGACAGTAGATTTATTTCGTGACGCTGTGGGTGGGGTGAATGGGAGAGGGGTGGGGGCGAGGTGGGGAGCTCACTGCTAGCACCAGGCGCTGGAGAGCAAGGGGCCATCTGCTCACTACAGTCTTCGCTCTGCATTCAGGCCAGCGCTGGCCCATAGAAACCCGAGAGCCACGGGTCCAAGTCACAAGTGTCATTTTGTTTTCTAGTAGTCACATTAAAAAAATAAAGCGAAACAGATGGGATTCATTCTTTTAATATTTTATTCAACCCGTATATCCAGTTTTCTTTCAATATGTGTAACCAGTATGAGGGATCTCTCATGAACGGTCTTATATTCATTGTTTGCCCTAAGTCTTGGAGGTACAGCATAGGGATCCGCCGACGTCCCATCTCCGTTCTGACCAGCCCCGGTTCAAGTGCGCATTGGGGGTGTGTCATGCTTTCACTCGGCAGGACTGCCCGGTTCCGCGCCGGCATTCGCTGCCCGCACAGTCTGCTCTGCTGCTCTCTGGGACGTCGGCCTTTGGGTCAGTCTTGCAGTCCTTTCTGTGCTGTCCTGCTACCACTGGGCCTTTTTGCCTCCCCCTAGGACTGCGGTCTGGAGCTCAATGATGAAGACGGTCACCGCTGCTACCCCCTGGAGGACCACCTGTTCTGTCACTCCTGCCATGTCAAGAGACTGGAGCAAAGCCCCTCGTCTGCAGCTCTTCACCAGCACCGCTTCTAGCTGGAGCCGCTCCCAGGCGTCCCGTGGGAGATGACAAGACATCTGCCTATTAGTTCCAGCGGCCCCCCGGGGCGGAGCCGGGGTCAGGGGTGGGGCGGGGAGAGGGGTTAGGCGGGTGAGTTTCTGCATATACGCCTGGGGTGCCTTTCCTTGAACCAGGGAGCTGAGCCCTACCTGTGTGGCATGTGTATTTTCCAAGTGCCTTTCTGCACCACCACGCCCTGTCACATTACTCAGGAAGACACTCCAGCCGTGTGTGGCATGTGACAGGGGATCGCATCCGTGCAGCCGAAGGCACTCTCCAGCCCCTCTCGGATGGAAAGGGTCGCAGTGAGCGTGTTTCACAATATCCTCTGAAGACAGATCTCAGCTGCCGATCCATGCAGCCCCCTCCTGTCCCTTGGGAAAATTCCCACATCCAGACGCTATCCCCCCCTCCCACCGCATGCACGTACACAACATGATTTAAGACTGCATCCAGACACGTGCGTGCACACACACACACACACACAGCATTATTTAAGACTTCCTGCCACCCCAGAGACTCAGTTCTTCTTTCAAATGGTTGCACATTTTCATTGCATTATGGCAAGAGGGAAGCTCTCGCGGGTGCTATCTTAGGAAGAATTTGCTTACTAAACCAGAGCCAAGTTTTGAAATGAGTGAGCCAGGCAGGGTTTCCTCCTGGTACACTGACCGCGTTTTGTGTGCCCCTGCAAATCTGCACTCCTTTAACGGCAGCTGGGAGCCCGATGGAGATTTGTCCTGTTCCAGCAAAGTGTGCTTTGGGCCGAGGGCTTGGTGCAGGCCCCAGGCACCCTGTGCCCAGCTGTTTACACTGCTTCTCTCTGGAGCTCTCGAGAGTCTGCGACTCTGGAGTCGCTCCCACAAAGGCAAGTCTCAGGATCCCACGTGGGGACATCTCTGTGCCTGTTTTAGCTTCTTTAATGAACCACGGGGTTTGGGCCGTCCTGCCCACCTGCTGAGAGCTAGCCCCCTTCTCCACGGGGGAGAGTGTGTGTGTGTGTGTGTGTGTGTGTGTGTGTGTGTGTGTGTGTGATCTCTAAGCAGCACAGGAGGGGGTGCTTCCGGATAGATGAGTGTGTTCACCTCGCACTGCTCTCCCTCACCCAATTCTGGGCACAGGCAGTGACGTGGGAAGAGACCCGTATAAGGTACACTGCTCTTGTCTGGGTTTTCTTCTTGTTTTTAATCGTCTCCCCCCGTTCTCAATCTTCCACACACACAAAATACCTCACAGATAAGAGCTTCGCCAAACTGCAGATGAGGCATTTGGCCATTGCACTGACCTCCCAGGCCTCCGTCGGGGCATGCGGAGTCTCTGCCTCCACGCGGGCCAGACAGCAGCCGCTCCGGGCACGGGCTGCCAGTGGGTCAGAGAGCACGTGGGTGTTACTGCCCTGATGCAGTTCATCAGGCAGGTCCCCCCGGGGTGGGAGGGCCACGCACCGGCCGGAGTTCAAGGCCGCCTGTGCACTCAGGAAGCATGGTTGGCCCAGCCTGTCACACACTCCCGAGGCCGGACGTCCGTATCCCTGGTATTCCAGTGAAAAGATGGTGTAACAGAAAAATAAAAAAGAAGGCTGGCTGGCATTTGCCCTCTCAGCCCATGGGGAGGGCCCGCCGGAGGGCAGGGGCCGGCCTGGGAGTATGGCACTGGCGTCGGCTGTCCGCCTCGTCACCTCACCCCCAGGGTAGCGGGGGGCCACGGAGGGTGGGCGGGGGGGAGCCCAAGGCACGTGGGACTCACAGACTTGTCAGTGGGCCCGGCTCCCGACTCGAGGCCGCGCTTTGATTCATTGGGTAGCAGCTGCTCTAAGATGTACAGAATTGGCCCCGAGAGTTGTCTCCTCTTCTTACATTCACTCTGTTAGACGGCCAGATGTCACTCCAGCCCAGGCTGTGGGCTTTCGTCGATTCCGTGGCACAGGCCGAGCCTCCAGAAGCCCGTGGATACGTGCGGCCGGGGGAGTGAACCCTGGGGCTGAACCCCTCTCTTCCCGGAGTCCCCAGCTCGGCTCTGGCAAGGCTGGCCGGGACGGGGCGGGGTGGGGGGTGTCTTCACTTGGCTATGCCAAACTAGGAACGTTTCTGGCCTTGCTGACCCACCTTTGCTGCCCTTGCGAGTCCAGCAAAAGTGCAGAAAATTGCCTGAGAGCAGCTGTCAGAAACGGATTTGTTTGCAAATTGGGCAACTAGTTTTTTAAAAAATATGTGATTAATTTTTTAAATGATATGTTTTAAGTGGCCTTGATGGAGGTGATTCAGATAATCTGCAAATACGGTGTTTTCTACTGTTGAGGAAAGAACAATAAGAGACTTTCCAGAAGCCCAAGAAATCAGGGCGGCAAGTTGTAGGAATCTCGCGCCAGTTCTGTTTCTCAGGCTCTGGCGCTAAAGCCACGAGGGAGATGGGTCACCTGCATGGTATCTTAGACATTCTGTAAGCTGTTAGCCAAACAGAATTGTAACAGGGTTGTATTTATAGGCACCTAGAAAGGAGACACAAGGACCCGGTAGACCAGGAGGAATTCGTTTATTTTAAAAGGTAGAGCGGATAGCCCTTCCTGAGTTCCCTAGATAGCTCTTGGACTTAGATAAACAAGAATTAAGGTCTGATGGCAGACCCCAAGGCCAGCCTCCAGTCTTCCCCCATCCCCTGCCTCATTTGGCCCATAGTTTTTCCCTCCCCCCAGCGAGGACCATTCAAAAGCTGCCAGGGGGGTCTGAGGAAAGCCAATGACCTGGTTTGGCCTGCCCTTCTCTCTCTGATGTTCTCCCACCTGCAGCTGGGGAAAGAGTGACGCGGTCACCTCTCACCGTGGGAGGGCATTACGCCCTGTCTGGGTCATTGCCCGTACATGGCAACAGGACTTCCCACTTCTCCGTGGTCAGTGCTCGAGTGAGAGCCTCTTTCGGCCGAGTCTACTGAGGTGGGGCCACCAACCACGTGTGCAGGACTTGACCCCACACCAGCCTTGTTGCAGGACGCACTCGTTGCAACGCTGTCTGCCAGGAAACCCAAGTTCTTTGTAGTCTCCTCCGTGCCAGGAATCAGTTCTCATTTCCAGGTTATTTGAAGTCAGTCTTAAAAGGAGTAGAATACAATGAGTAAAATATATTAGCTATCGTTCTTAGCCGGAACTGGACAGATGTGGGAAATTTCCGTATAGTGTGTGAAAATTTCACCATGCAGGGAAATTATTTTTCTCTGTATCTCTTCTTTTCCTATAAAAATTATTCAAAATTGTACTGTTACTATAAATTCTTCCAGCTATTGTTACTACAGAATTACTCAGAATTGTACTGTTGCTATAAGATTATTCAAAATATCATGCCAATAAACTGCATCAATTTGTAGACGATTAAAGTGCTTTCCAACACAATGATGCTTATTGGGTTTTCTTCTGTGTGTGTGGAAGTAAGCAGACAGTGCTTCTCGCTAACTGGATTTGGTCTTCTCTTAGAGCTCTGGATCCTTAAGGGAACACATGGGTGTCAAAACTACAAAAGGTCCCAGATTTTACCCTCCTTGCCAGCTAATAAGGTAGCACGTCATGGTTTCATGGAACGTGGCGGAAGTTATGAGACTCCTAGGTCAGAGACAAAAGGACAGGTGAATGCAGCACCAGCCAGGAGCACTTTATCAGCATTTTATCAGCATTTGAGGTTTTAATCAGCCTTTACACTGACTCCCTGAGCTGTCGTCCCTCTAGGGTCCCATGAAGAGGTGCCCATACTTACAGTGGGCTGCATGACAAGAGGACACCCGAGCCTAGGGAACCTCAGTCTTAAAATGATGGGTAAGCCTGCCTGAGTGTTGTTCCAGAGAGAGACTCTGTGTCTGCCACCCGAGACATCCTAGAAAAGACAGTCTGGAACTAAGGCAGTCTAGCTCACAGGATGTGCTGGAACGTGAGTGACCCCTGGAGAATCATTTTCCAAGAATTGTCAGTTCCTCCCCCCGGGTCCTTAACATTGAGACACGAGGTCGTGCTGCAGGGGTGGTCGCTCCGTCTCCTTTTGTGTATGTTGTTTTTTTTTCTAAGGAGTTTCTGATCAAAGAATCCCAGAGGTGAGTGGCCCTCTGGATTTGAGGCCAGCATGCACAGGAGGGCGGCGCTTGCAGAATGAGGGGGGCTGAGTGTGTGCTTGGAGTCCCTAGGGTAGGAGAGGGGGTCTGGGGGCTCACCTTTCACTGCTCAGTCCAGGGGCTGCTTCAGGCTTCAGGTTAGTTCTAGTGGCTGCCAGGGACCTGGGAAAGCGAAGCATGAGGATACTGACAGGGGTGGTGTCTTACTGGAAAATAAAACCTCTTTTTACGTGATGAGAGAGCACGTATACTGATTTCACAAATCAGTTTTCCTAGGACCCTGATGCCACAAGGGATAAGACCACAGTCAGGGGAAAAGGTGGCCTGGGCCGAGGTATGCCGGTGCCCCAGCTTTGGGAGGTGGTGACGAGGCCCTGATTTGCAGTGTTTGCTGGTTTCTATGATGTACGTCTTCCCCTCATGGCCAATTTCAGGTGATCCGCGTGACATCTTTGAACCTGGTCGTGGGACGAGATGGCACGGTCAGGAGCAGACGCTAGCCAGCTCAGGCCTTTGGGCCATTTGGGGCTGAAGCAGTGGGGAAATCTGCTTTGGTCTTAAGTTCCCTGATTAAAGCAGTAACAACAGTGGCAGCTGACATTCCATTGTGTGCTCACCATGTACTAGGTACTATTCTTGGGGCCCTATTCTTTATAATCTTTTAGTTTATGGACAAAGGGAGAGAGTGAAGCAGGCCCCCCGCTGAGCAGGGAGCCCGACGCGGGGCTCGATCCCAGGACCCTGGGATCATGACCTGAGCTGGAGGCAGACGCTTAACCGACTGAGCCACCCAAGCGCCTCTTGGTTTCTTATTGCTTCTGGGACAAATAACCAAATTTAGTGGCTTAAAACAACACACATCCCATGGTTCTGGAGAAACGGGTCTTCTAGAGCTCATATCAGGGTGTCAGCAGAGCCAAGTTCCTTCTGGAGGCTCTAGGGGAGAATCTGTCCTTTGCCCTTTTCCAGCTTCTAGAGGCCACCCGCACTCCCTTGGCTTGTGGCTCTGTCTCTGAAGTCTGTTGTCACACCTCCCCTCTCTCTTCCCCTCCTGCTGCTTTCTTGTAAGGACTCATGTGATTACTCTAGGCATGCCCATGTGGTCTTGGATAATCCTCGTCTCGTCTCCGGACCCTTAACTAATCACATCTGCAAAATCTCTTACTTTGTGGGATAAGTTATTCAGGGGTTCTGGGGATTAGACCATGGACATCTTGATGGGGGAGTAGTACTCGGCTCACTACAGAGTCCAACAAACTTTTTAGGTGGGATTATTAGGTGCATTTTCTTCAAGCATTGCTAAAAGTGGGGTTCACATTTTCCCTGGGTTAAAAACCGAAGTGCTTCATATATGAAAGTGATTTGGACCTTGGATTCTGGGTGTAAAATCAGAATAGGCCATACTCTGCGGCAGGGGTGGGAATAAGCCAGTGGTCTGGTCCAGAAGAAGGTTCCAGGTATGTGACTGCTGCAAATGTAACACTTTTAGGAGAAGCCCTGGTTACCTAAGGCACTCCCATCACTTGGTTATACATGCGTCCCTCCAACTGATCCAAGCCCACAAGGACAGGTGGCTGTGGGCCCTGAGTGACCTGGCCCACAAGCAGGCTGGTGATAGAGGGGAAGTGAGGAAATGCACCCAATTTGGAGACTTGGCAGGAAGGCAACCCCACAACAGACTAAGGGATCAAAATATGTAAGAGCTACATTTGGGAGCCACACTCCCCTCTAAAAGCATGGACATAAAAGCAGGCTGTAGAGATCATTTGTATAGTGCCAACAAACCTCATCTGCAGCTAGGATTGCTTCCATGGGAAGCCCCTTGGCAGATTAAAAAAATTATATTTGTATTCACATAGGTAACATAATTTCACTACAGGAAAAACGTGGCTAAAGGTGTCCACTCATATTACTTATCCTTGCCTGATTTCTTACCCTGAACATTGTTCTCCTTAGATCGGATTTTGGCTCGTTAGGCATTGAAAAGCCCCAGAAGAATGTGTTTCTGCCTGGATTAGTTTCCATTTTCCATTCTCCATTCTCACTGAGCGTTCATAAAAGCCTTGGCCTGTATTACGCAACTGGCAAAGAAGGTTCAACCTTTGTGTCTCTTTGTTCTGCTCTGAATAGAACTTCTACATGGTGACATGTTTAGAGTCCGGGCAGGAGCTCTCTGCAGGGTGGTGGCTGTTCCACTAGAAGCATTCTTTTCTTAAAGCCTTAAGAGGTAGGCTGCAACTTATATCCCCATTTTATTAAAGGAGAGGAAACCTCCAAGAGCCCACAGCTGGTGAGTTGAAGCATCATCAGGACTTAGAGATCTTCTGACTGAAGGCTGAGGTGCACACGTGATTGTCATTCATGCCCAGATCCGGAATCACCGAGTCCACTCACAGAGTCCACCCTCTGGTGCACAGTAAGCTCAAGGCCAGGATGGCTTTGGGGTCGAGAGCCCAGACTCAAGTTCTAACTCAGGCTCCACCACTTAATTGCTCAATAACCTTAAGCAAATTTAGTTCCCACACATGTGAAAATGGAGATAACTGAACTTGCTTTATAGGATTGTTGTGGGATTGATTGAATTAGTCCAAGCAAAGAGTTTAGAGCCCTTAATCACTCAAGAAGAGTGATAGGCTTTAAGACTTAGTTGATCTTCCCACTGTGAGGACCAAAAAATAAATTACAAACGGATTAAATGGGAAAAGCAATACAAACACAAAAAAAATTTTGAAAAGACCACATATGCCATAGAAGATACCATAAAGTGAAATATTGGCAAACGGGAATATATAGTAGTGAAAATTACATTAGGTTCAAAAATATTGAAGGAAAAGGTAAATGATAAACTGGGAGAAGACTGCATTGTGTTTGAGAGCCAAAGAATTAATATCCTTTATATATTAAAAAATCTAACAGACCTAAGAAAAACAATACACATACATCAAGAGAATAGATGCATCAAGTAATATATGTAAAAAGAAGTTCCGTTTTTCTATTATGAAAATTGCAAAGAAATCATAATGCAACCTATAATACTCAGTGTTGGTTAGCAAGCAAGAAAACAGATGCTGTTAATGGAAGTGTGTTGGTTTTATTTTTTTTGGAGGGCAATTTGAAAATATGTTCCAAGTCTCTTGGGCGCCTGGGTGGCTCAGTTGGTTAAGCGACTGCCTTCGGCTCAGGTCATGATCCCGGAGTCCCTGGATCGAGTCCCACATCGGGCTCCCTGCTCGGCAGGGAGTCTGCTTCTCCCTCTGACCTCCCCCCTCTCATGTGCTCTCTCTCAAATAAATAAATAAAATCTTAAAAAAAAAAAAAAGAAAGAAAATATGTTCCAAGTCTCAAAATGTCCATCTGATCATTCCACATCTAGAAATTTATAAGACACATCAGAAATAATCCAACACAGCATTATCTTTAAAAAGTGTTAAATTGACAACCCAAATTCCCAACAAGAGGGTAATGCTTGAAATTGTCTAGTTCTTGGATGGGGTAGCTTCAAAGTATATTTAATGACCTTAAATCTCAGACAGAAAGCTAAGGGGACAAAATGGGAACACAAAGACATTTCTAGTACAACCCCAAATTTGGAAAAATACGTGGGCAGGTATATCCATATTAAAAAGCCTGGAAGCAAAAACATCGAAAAGGGAAAAAAAAATTATTAATAGCAATGATCTCGGGATGGGAACTCACATTATTTTTATCCCAAATAGTTTTCTGTATTTCACAAATTTTCAATGAAAGGGAGGAAAAAGAATGTCATATTGGAAAGATTAATTGATCGATGTCTTGGCCAGTCCAAGGGTTCGAGTCCGCTTTCCTTCGCAGAGGTTTCGTGACTTCGGAGGTCTTCGAGCCAGGCACAATCTAATACGCCAGATAACCTGGGGTGATCTCACCGTAAAAACACGCATGTTTTAGGGCATCCCAGGGAAACCTGAGGGCCAGGCGGCCTTTGCACGAGGAGCCCTCCGAGGACAGGGCTGCGGGGGAGCCCACGACGTCCCGGGAAACGGGCTGCGCCGCTATTCACGTCACTACAGGGCTCCCTGCCCCAGGGAAGAAGGCCAGACCTGCTGCCTGGAATCCGCTTCGGTGTCATCAGGTGGCCAACCTCCGGCCATAGCGCGCCCCCCCCCGTTCCAAACGGCCACCTTTTCAGGGGTGTCTTCCTGTATGTACCCCATCTATCGGGACGCCTGCATCATCACAGGAAGCTCTGCAATTTTACAAACCACCTCACACAACTCCGGGTGCCAGACACAGCTGAAAAGATAACATTTCAGGCAAAGTGGCGGTAAAATTCAAGATATTTAACCTTCACACTCTAGTCAGAGTCCTTTCCAGGGAGACCCTGTAACATCAAAGCAGATGGGGCAAAAAGCACACCTCGAGCCAGCCAGGAGTCGAACCTAGAATCTTCTGATCCGTAGTCAGACGCGTTATCCATTGCGCCACTGGCCCTGTGCTAGCCCAGCCCTCGCAGTGATGTAGATCACCCCTGTCGCAGCTTCAACAGGTTTCTCTACACCAGCGCAACGTTTCTGCCCCGGCGCCGCGGCTCCCGCCCACAGCTCCCACGGCTCCGCCTTTCTCAAGTAAACGCTTTCCGGGGCGCCTGGGTGGCTCAGTTGGTTGAGCGACTGCCTTCGGCTCAGGTCATGATCCTGGAGTCCCGGGATCGAGTCCCGCATCGGGCTCCCTGCTCGGCGGGGAGTCTACTTCTCCCTCTGACCCTCCTCCCTCTCGTGCTCTCTGTCTCTCATTCTGTCTCAAATAAATAAATAAAAAATAAAATCTTTAAAAAAAAAAAGTAAACGCTTTCCGCCAATCCGCAGCGTCTACGTCACGGCGCTCTTCGGCGCGCTCCAATACGCGCGCCGGACAGCTTCTTTCGCACCCTCTAGAGCTCGCACTAAGTTTGTCCGCGGCCGCCTCCCGTCCGCTGGGGGCCGGGTGGGCGGGGAGAGGGGCGGGACGACCCGGGCGCTGCGGCCGCGGAGCTGGGTGAACGGTAGCGCGGTGGCTGAGGTGGCGGCGCGGGGCGGGGCACGCGGAAAGAGGAAGAAGGAGCTAGTGGTGCACGATGGCGGCGACGACCTACGAGCGGCTGAAGCTGTGAGTCCTGCGGGCCGGAGGCCGTTGAGCGAAGGGGCCTGAGGGGCGGCGGGCGGGGCGGCAGGTGCGGGCCACCCGCCTCGGGCCGGGCTCCTGAGTCCCGGGGCTGCGGGCCGGGTGTGGGAGCCCCAGGCAGTCGGCGCCCTCCTCTCCCGGCGCGGCCGGTCCGGGAGCTTGTAGGCTGCGGCCGCCCCAAGGCCCAGCCGGAGTCGCCACAGGCCCGGGAGCCCGGGAATGACAGCGTCGCCGGCCTTCTTCGCCCTGCTCGGCCTCAGCGCCTACGGCGGGAGAGCGAAGCTGCAGACCGGCTTCCAGCGAGCCGGGGTCGGCGTTGCGATGCGGCAAACGCGGGGCGCGCTCCTTCCCACCCACTTTGTTTGAGAGGTGGCGGCTAAATTTATCTTTATTGCTTAGCAGAGGAAAAGAGAAGTTTGGTGTTGTGTTGTGGGTTTTTTTGGTTTGTTTTTCTTGTGTAATGGACCCATAACAGCACGTTAGAGTCCACACACAAATCGACATACCTTATCTGGGCACCAAAGCCTGCCTGACCAGCCTTTAAGGCAGAAAAAAAGAACAGTCGATACTCTTGAGATCCTGAAGGACTTACTTGGTTTTTAAATATTATACAGCTTAAGCACAAAGCAGGTTAAGTTCCTGTTGACAGCCAGAGGCCATTCTTGAGAATTTTGGCACTGCAGATTGACTTTTCGGGTAAGCCAAGTTCTTGAGGCTTTGAGAAAATAGGCTCTGGTTGTTAGAGTTGTAAATTAAGTATTTGTAGGTTCTTTTGGCTTGTCCTGAATAAATAAAAACGTGCATTTCTTTTAGCATACCGTCAGCCCCTTGGTTTTCTTGTTTCTGAATAACTTTGTTCTACTTTGGGTTTAATACTTTACCTCTAGACTGAAAGGTCCTAGTCTGAGAATGTCCTTGACCTCAGAAGCAAATGTAATTTTGGGGAAGCTTACCTTTCCCTAAATGAGCTAAAATACCTTGGGACTTAGGCAGAGGGATCATATTTCCTTCGTAGGGATATGAGGACATCAAAATGTGGTTTGGGCACTTCCTATGCTCTGGAACCTCAAACTCACTTAACTTTCTGGAAGGTTCAATTTAAAGTTCCGGTGCAAAATTGGGAGTGAGGTCATCTACTTGACATGAGATGTTTTGCAGAAAAGATGATTACTTTTTCCTCAGCCCACTCCTTTGCCACTTTCATGTACTGGAATCCTCGTTGAAAGCCCCAGCTGCACACTTCCCTCCACATTTTCCTTGCCAGGTTTCCTTATTCTCTCCCAGTTCCCCTCTGCAAGGTGATCACCTTGTTGGTGAATGAATCCAGCATAATGTCTTTGACTAGGGTACTGGCTAGGCCAGCGTGTGCTCTGCTGGCTAATCAGGTTATTGTTGACTATCTGATAGTCACTGAAGGGTTTAATACGATCCTACACCAGGTCTCAAATGTGTTTAAGCAATATGGAGCGTTGGCTTGATGCAGTTCAGTGTTAGGTTATGAAATGCCGTTGAATTTTCCTGTGGCAAAGATTGAACGGGATGGAGAACTTGAGAATTCTGACGATTGCGTATATGTTGCCAAGGAGTCACTATTCATCAGTCCAAACCTGAAAAAAGAAAAAGCTCTATAGCCATGAAAGAGAAAGGAAATTTGGCCCTTAAGTAGTGGGGATGATGCTTTTGTATTGATTTTTGTAGAAGTGGGGACTATGAATTTGAGTGAGAAAGTAAATCTGGGGTTATGTGAAAGTCAGTCTCTAATTTGTCAGTCCTTAACTTTTTTCCCCTGAGAGAAGTTTTGAGTGCCAGTTTATATGTGAAGATCCAACTTTCCTATAGTTTTGTTTTTCTTACCAAGAAGTTTGTGGGTTGAGGGGCGCCTGGGTGGCTCAGTCGTTAAGCGTCTGCCTTCGGCTCAGGTCATGATCCCAGGGTCCTGGGATCGAGCCCCACATCGGGCTCCCTGCTCGGCGGGAAGCCCGCTTCCCCCTCTCCCACTCCCCCTGCTTTTGTTCCCTCTCTCGCTGTGTCTCTCTGTGTCAAATAAATAAATAAAATCTTTAAAAAAAAAAAATGTTTGTGGGTTGGAATCTCTCTTTTTGGCCCTTCCTGCTCTGAGGTATGCAGTTCAAGGTTCTTAAATGTGGCCTCTGACCAAAGGGGTGTTCTTTTTTGATGCATTTGGACATGGCAGTAGTTTCTGACCCATGTAAGAATTAGTAGGACGTAATAGCCATTTTTAAAAACATGCCTAGAGATGTTTTAAGAGAGAGCCATACAAGAGATAGTTTGATCATTTATTACAAAACTACAGCTACTCCTGAGTTTGTCACAATATTGAAGCGCCCAGGATGTTAAATGGTAATTTGTTCTACATTATGTCACTCATTTGTAGTCCGTCTCTGTCCTCCTATGAAGTTTACCTTCCTCATTATTGCCCTGATTTTATCAGCTGCTCTCCTGCTTACAGTCTGCAGTTCCATCTTGCCAATACGACTGAGCCCACATTTCTTAGTCATCTGGATTCTAGCCTCTTTCTAAGCTAACCCTTAACCTTATTTCCCCTAATTGCTCAGTGCATTTTTTCCCCTTTCCACCGACTTGGCCACCCTCTTTTAGCCTCAAGCTTGGGCTTATTTTATTTTGATCCTTCTACCAAAATGCCTTCTCCCCTGTCTTTACATGCTAATCACAATCATGGACCCATGGTAGAGCTGAGTGATGCAGACAAAGAGACTTAGATTCACATCCTGACCTTGTTACTTGCTTTGTGTCACGGCCGTGTTACTTAATCTCTGAATCCGTTTTTCATCTGTGAAATGAGAACGGTCGTACTTCACAGGATTATTACGATTGAAAGAAGAGTGTAGCTAAGATACCCAGTGTGATTTACAGAGATTCACTTTCTCTGAGAAGCCTTTTCCCCACATCTTTCCCTTCACTGAGCTCCCAGAAGAGTCTACTGTCACAGGGACTGGACACCAGACGTCCATCTGGCTTGCACATTCTGTTTCTTAGGATTGATGTGCAGTGTATTATCTCATAGACAAGAAGACTGGAAGTAGAATGATCAATCCATAGCACTGTTTGCCTTTTTTTTTTTTTAATTATTTATTTATTTGAGAGATAGAGAGAGCACACGTGCACACATGCATGGGAGTGCAGGGGAGGGTGGAGGAGCAGAGGGAGAGAGAAACTTTAGCAGACCCTGTGCTGAGCATGGAGCCTGATGTGGGGCTCAGTCTCCTGACCCTGAGATCAGGACCTGAGCCGAAACCAAGAGTCAGACGCTCCCCCCGCCCCTTTTAAGTGGGCTGTGTGTGGAGCCCAGTGTGGTGCTTGAACTCACAACCTTGAGATCAAGACCTGAGCTGAGATCAAGAGTTGGATGCTCAACCCACTGAGCCACCCAGGCGCCCCTCCATAGCACTGTTTGAACTACCCACTTTGCCACCTAGAAATGATGAAATCATTATGGTGCATATGCTTTGTTTCTCCCACTAGGTTGCAAATATGTGGAACATATTCAAAACGCCTTAACATTGATTTCTTCTCTACTCCTCCTCAATACCTAGCATAAAGCCTTGTGCAGAGAGATTCTCAGTGAATCACCTAATGAACTTTCCAGTGTAGAGATACCACCAGCATTTCAAAATGAAACACTTGGGTACTTTGGAATGTATTCTTTTGAAGTAGCAGCAGCTTAAGTCATTCCATGTAGATGGTTGTCTTCCAATGCCTCTGTGAAGTCATAGGTTGATGTATATCCTCCATCACTGTTGAAGATGGAAGTAATTGCCCTTGGCCCCACAGTCAGGTCACACAGCCGAGCCATGGCAGAACTTGCCTTGGAACACAGCAGGCCCAGAGTCCAGAGATCTTTCCATTACACTGCATTATTCAAATTGCCTTTTTTCTTATCAGATTGCTTTCACCTTAGTCCTTGGATGTGCCTGGTTATAGAAGCGAGTCCCTTATATTTGAAAATAGTTGACATGTCCATATGGAAAACAATATTGATATGTTCAAAATTTAAAATTCTTTTAAAACACACAGGCAGTTCTAGATAATCTATTTTGTGACTCCTTTTTTCTTTTTAAGTTACTTGTGTAAAGCATAGATAATGTCAGACAATGATAAATTTGAAATTACCAAACAATTACAACAGAAATCCATTATTGGAAACATTTAAAGAACCCCTGCCTTTGAAAGGTCAGCTGAAATAGGCGTCAGAAAGGAAATACTTTAGAAAGAGAATTAGGCTGCAGCTTGCCTCTGGAGAAGCATTGTTCCCTCTGTTAAGTCACCTTTCCTTGTAAAAGGCTGCCATAGCTGTGAGGTCAGCGGGACAACTGTGACGTGACCCTGACCAGATGTAAACTGAGTCCCACAGCGATGAAGACATACGCGGTCTGTCCAGTACAAGCAGCAGTCAGCTTATTCACTCATCTCTTTGCAAGGAAGGATAGAGGGAAGGGAAGGTTATAAATGTGGGCACAGATACGCAGAGTTTATATCCAAGGTATTCGTTGGCTTGTGGGCTCAGGCTGGAGAGTCTAGGTTAGTGCTGGGTTGCATCAGATCACTTGCTGTGCTTGTTTTAAATGCATATTCCAGAGCCTCACAAGGGGCCTACTGAGTGGGGGGGAAAAAAAAATCTCTCAGGGTGGGGCCTGGGAATCTGCATGTTTAACGTTAGCTGTCCCGGTGGTTCTCAGGCACTCTGAAGCCAAGTGAGAACCAGAGCATACTGGGATGGTAGAACAGCATTCTTTGGAAGGCTTGGGGGCCCTGGAAAATTTTGCTGGGGATTAGAGCTTCAGATTAGGTGCTGTGAAAGAGTCTGGGTTTTGGAGCTAATGGTTCTTAGCACCTGCAGAGAATAGAAGTAGGTGGGACCCCAGGGTTTTGAGGAAGAAGATGGAATTAAAGTGCATTAGCTTCCTGGAAATATCAACTGGGATTGGGTTGTCTGGTATGAACCTGGGCTATAAGAAAGGTACCCTAGCAGTGGCTCGGTGAGGCGGGAACCCCTGGGACCCAAAGGGCGGATGGATGAGGGGTGGTGGGAGCACCTTCTGGGTATAGGTGTAGTGGGCTCAGAGGACGACCCTTCTTTACTGTCTGAGTGTTTACTTTTTGCTAGCCAGGTCTAGTATAATGTTATTCCTGTATGTTTTGAACCAGAGGTAGGATAGGTTTATTAAGACTTTGATTTAATTCTTATGTAAGATTTTTGAGGATACATATTTTTGCCAGAGTTTTGTGACTAGAGTCATTCCTCCTCCCCCTAGTCCCCAGCAGTCACCATTCTACTTTCTTTTCTTTTTTTTTTAAGATTTTATTTTTATTTATTTGATAGAGAGACAGCGAGAGCAGGAACACAAGCAGGGGGAGTGAGAGAGGGAGAAGCAGACCCCCCGCCGAGCAGGGAGCCTGATGTGGGGCTCGGTCCCAGGACCCCGGGATCATGACCTGAGCCAAAGGCAGACACTTAACGACTGAGCCACCCAGGCGCCCTCTACTTTCTTTCTCTGTGAATTTGACTCCTTTAAGTACGTCATAGAAGTGGAATCATCCAGTGTTTGTCTCTTTGTGACTGGCTTATTTCCACCTAGCATAATGTACTCAGAATTCATCCATGTTATAGTATGTGTCAGAATTTCCTTTTTAAGGCTGAATAATGCTCCATTTTGTGTATACAGCATTTTGTTTACCCGTTCATCCGTCAGTGGGTGCTTAGGTTGCTTCCACCTTTTTGGCTGTTGTGAATGATACTACTGTGAGCATGGGTGCATAAATATCTCTTTGAGACCTCGCTTTCAATTCTTTGGACCATATACCCAGAGGTGGAATTGCTGGATCATAAAGGTAATTCTATTTTTAATTTTTTTTTTTTAAAGATTTTATTCATTTTTTGACAGAGAGAGACACAGCGAGAGGGGGAACACAAGCAGGGGGAGCGGGAGAGGGAGAAGCAGGCCTCCCGTGGAGCAGGGAGCCCGATGCGGGGCTCGATCCCAGGACCCTGGGATCATGACCTGAGCCGAAGGCCGATGCATAACGACTGAGCCACCCAGGTGCCCCGCTATTTTTAATTTTATTGAGGAACTACCATGCTGTTTTCTTGCACTGGCTACACCATTTTATATTCCCACCAATAGCTCCCAGCATTCCAGTTTCTCTACATCCTTACCAACACTCATTATTCTCTGTTTGTTTTTCATAATAATGGGCGTGAGGTCAGCAAATAGTAATATTTTTGAAGTGGGTTAATTTTGCTCTCGGGATCGGACAGGATTTTGAAGAGGTTAGTTGTTGCCTAGAGATGTAAATGTTACATGGGGGGGGGGAAAGGAATGTTTTTAGACACTAGAAAATCATATTGCCAAGTCTGAAAAAAATTAAATATATTGCTTTTCTTAAAATTTGACAAGGGTAATTTTTTTTTTAAAGATTTTATTCATTTATTTAATTGACAGAGAGAGACAGCGAGAAAGGGAACACAAGCAGGGAGAGTGGGAGAGGGAGAAGCAGGCTTCCCGCCAAGCAGGAAGCCCGATGTGGGGCTCGATCCCAGGACCCTGGGATCATGACCTGAGCCGAAGGCAGATGCTTAACCAACTGAGCCACCCAGGCGCCCCGACAAGGGTAATTTTTAAAAAAGCACTCTTAAGAGCTAGTGAATCCCAGGTGGCTATAAGATTAAATGTATTTTTTTTTTTAAGATTTTATTTATTTGACAGAGGGAGATAGGGAGAGCAGGAACACAAGCAGGGGGAGTGGGAGAGGGAGAAACAGGCCTCCCGCCAAGCAGGGAGCTCGATGTAGGGCTCGATCCCAGGACCCTGGGATCATGACCCAAGTCAAAGGCAGACGCTTAATGACTGAGCCACCCAGGCTCAGATTAAATGCATTTCTATTAAGTATAATAGAATTGCCTGCGTTGAGTTTAACTCTTAGTCCTCTGAATTTTCTTTTTTATCTCATACTTGGTCAGCAATCTATAAAAGCAAAATAGTCAACCAAATGAAAGCAGTCAGAGTAGGAAGTGATTGTTGTTTAAGTATTCTGCTATTTTGATGAATCTTCCAGAATACGTGTCCTCTTAACACAAGGCAGAACCCAGGGTTGAGAGAAACAAGGCAGTAGTCTTGTCCCATTAGAGTTCATGGTTCATGCCTGTTGGATTTGGACAGCCTCGCCAGACAGTTTATACAGGACCAGAGCTCTTTTTACTGTACAGTATTATTTTGAACTTCAGAGGTTGATATCAACAGCATAGTTAATGACCATATAATCTTCTTGGTTGGAATCTCCTTGTCTTAACTTCTGAAATGTATTTCATAGAAAAAGTAATGTGAGAGTTTAATGAAATGAGAGACTTCACAGCAATTGAGGGCCATTCTTTTGGCTGTAGAGAAAGGATTTTCTCCCAGATTTTTGGTTCTCATTGAAGCTTCTGTCTCGGTTTCCATGTATTTATTATGTTGAGAATTCAGTATAGCCTGTTGGCTGGTTAATTTTGAAAAGCTCCAGGCGGAAATTGGCACCAGTGACACTTTGTAGACTTTCTAGTCAGAGAACTGTTCCCTCTTTGCCCTCTCGTTAGTTACGCCATACCCTCCAGTCCAGTTACCGTTTGACCCGCCAAGATCTTTCCTTAGCTAGGAGAAAGGAAAACAGTTTTTAAATCCTTTTTAACTCTGTCACTGAGCCAAAGAAAACATTAGTTAAGGGCCATAGAAAAAACCCAGCTTAATGTAGATACTTGCTGACTGATTATGTTGTATTCTCTAAGAATAGTGATTGAGCTTCTGCAGTCGTCTTGTGTGAGAAACACCAAGGAGAATGGATAAGCAGAGTCCTTGTCTACAGAGACCTGGTAGCCTATTTGGTGAAGCTCCCCAAACAAAAATAACAATAAGGCCATGCACACCAGCAAAAATTACACCACTGGATGGTTTACTCAGGTGTTTCTGATAGTAAGTGCTAGAGAGCTGAAGTTAATTTCACTAGCTTTTGAAATGAAATCTGGGGAGCATAAAACTTACAGAATACAATTTACTGGGTAAAGCACATATACTTCAGGTCAATATTAAGGGCAATTAAAGAGTGGTGGGAAGAGGAAGACCGCAAAGGGATGTGTAGATGTCTCTGAGTTGAGATGACACCTGCTGTGATCATTAGTGGGATTCTGAGTCCTCACTTAGGATGACTCTTCTTAGAAATGTTGATTAGCTGGCATTCACTGTTCATATCTTCATTGCTCTAGTTCTTAAGCTGTTTTCAGTAGTATTATCAGAATAGGCTGGTGGCAGCACCAGCAACTTGGATTCTAGCAGCATCGCTCTGAGAGGCAGGATCCAGCAACTGTCCCAGAGCCTTTGTTGGGCTAGAATTCTCTATCTCGATCCACAATTACTCTTATTTTTGTTTTTGGTATTTTAACACATTATTTATGTATTTATTTATAAAATATTTTATTACTAGAGAGAGTGAGAGAGCACGGGGGTGAATGGAGGGAGAGGGAGAAGCAGACTCCCCACTGAGCAGGGAGCCCGCGGGTCAGGGCCAGGCTTATCCCTGGACCTTGGAATCGTGACCTCAGCCAAAGGCAGACGCTTAACCAACTGAACCACCCAGGCGCCCCTTAACACATTTTTAAAACTTAATTTTTATTTTAATATAATACCTGTATATGGTTTAAAAGTCATCAGTACACAGAGCTTATAATAAAAGAGAGCACCCTTCTGCACTCCCAATTCCTACTGTCCCAGGGACATCGACTTTCAACTTGTTAAGCAATTTCTTCTGGTATTTTACTCCACATTTCTTTCTTTCTTTCCTTTCTTTTTGTTTTAAAGATTTTATTTTTTACGTGATCTCTGTACCCAGCATGGGGCTTGAACTTAAAACCCGGTATCAGGAGTCATATGCTCCAGTGACTGAGCCAGCCAGATGCCCCTTTATTCCACATTTCTGAACAGCATGCTTGTACTGCTGTTTCCTGCATTTTTTCAGTTTTAGTTATCTGATGACTTCCTACAGAGGATGAGAATTTAGCTTTTATACCCCTCCCTCTTTTCCTCCCTTCTCCTCTCAGTATATTTATAGTCAGAGATTCAGTGTTCACATTACTGTGCTCATGTAGATAGGGTTCAAATGAAGTCAGTAGTATATTTCCTCGTAAAAATGTTTTGCTTTTCCTGGAATTGAAAGGTTCCTTTTATCTTTTTATTTGCATGACTTTTTAAAAACTGTGCTATTGCTAATGAATCTTCAGTCTATGGGACAGCAGTAAAATTCCTCTGAAACACCTTGGGTAACTGAATTCATTTTCTTCTCTGAGATTTACTTCTGGGAGCCCGGTACCCCCTGCTTCAATCCGTACTGGCTTTTCTTTAGGCCTGTTGCATAGCTGTGGTCCCAGACAATACCTTCGTCAGGAGAATTTTTTTTCCACTTCTGTCCTGTTTTGGATTCTCAGACTACCTTTTGATCTATTCCATTTTGGTGAAACAAACTTTTCCTTCTCAGAAAGATATCTTTTGAGATGTTGTACATCTGAAGGTGTTTTCATTCTTTCCTCACACTTGTTTGATAGTGTGGTTAAGATAGAATTCTCAATTAGAAATTATTATCCTGTGGAATTTTAAAGACCTGCTGTTGAATAATGCAGTGTGTTGTTGCTGGATAATCCAGTATTGTGACTGTTGAATATTTCAATGCTGCTTTCTTCTTTTTAATTTTTTTATTTTTTCTGGAAACTTCAGGATTGTTTTTGTATGGTGTTTTGAAGTTTAATGCTTAGTGTGTCTGTGTGTTTTCCGTTTTGTTTTTGTTTTTCACTATTTCTTTGAAATATTTTCTTTCCTTTTTTCTTGTGTGCTCTTTTGGAATTCCTGCTGAATTTATGTTGAATATTCTGGATCAGGCTCTTCTCTCTTTCCCCCTCCCTCCCCCCCTCCTTCCCTCTTTCCCCCACTCCCCCCCACTTCCTTCCTGTGTTTTCCTGTTTTAGAGCTCTTACCTTTTTATTCTGTTCTCATGGAGAGTTCTTCAGTTTTATCATCCAGTCTTTCTGTTGAATAGTCAAATTATTATTTCTGCTCTCAGTCCAAGAATATGTTCTTGCTTTCTAAATGTGCTTTTCTTGTTCTTATTTCATGAATGCAATGTCTTCTCTCTGAGGCCATCAATTATAAATGTGTTTTGAAGTTGTAGTCTGTTCTTGGCATAGTTTGTTTATCCAGAGTTGTTTTTCTGTTTGTTTTGGACTCTTTCTTATGTGATGGAACCTTTCCTAATATCTGGTGATCCTTGACTGTCATTTCATGTTGAGGAAGGAGGCACTAAAAATTGATTGGAGGGTCTGCTTGTGGGTCAGGACTTACCAACTGGTGGCCTTTGTGTAGAGTGATTGCACAGGAACTCAACTCTTTCATGTTGAGGTGGGAAGCTGAAGGTCAGCAGTTGCTGGTCTTTGCTTTCAGGACAACAAGTTTTTTCAGAGACGGTATTCAAAGCTCCTGTGAGGGCTCAGGGAGAGGGATGATGTGAGCTGGGCTGCCAGCATTCTGGGAATCTGGCAGAGGAAGAGGGTTGGATGAGTTTTCCAGTCTCTAAGTAGACCTTCTTTGTCTCCCAACTTCACTTGGCTCTCTCCCTGGTCCTCAGCTGTGCCTGATGTCTGGAGGCCAGAGAGCATCTTCTGTTGAATTGTTCTAAGCATTAAATCCCAGGGTCAGGGGGGACAGGTGCCTGCTGTAGGTTTGGTGGGGATCTGAGCGACTTACACAGACTGTGAGCCACCTCACCCCTACCTACCCCAGTCCTTAGTACCTTTTCCTTCTGGTTCTTGAGGCTTTTCAGCATTCTGCTGCTGGAATCTGCTTGCTTTGTTGGCTCTCACCCCACCGGTGATGAGTCTCTGTGGTGACTTGGTGAGTCAGCCCATTTCCAAGCACTCTCCCTCTTCCAGACCTGCATTTGAATGTCTAGTGTCTGCCCCACGTGCTGCACGCACCTCTTGGTACCCCCCAGATTCCATGTTCTGAAAGAATATCAGGGCTTTTTTTAGTGGTTGGTGTTTACTCTTGGAAATTCATTTCATTCTACTTCAGTTAAAATTTTAATTTGTTGATCTTCTCATTTCAAATGTGTCTGTCTAGACTAGAAGTGTTAATAGAAGTGTCACCTTCTTTTTTTAAAAATTTTTTATTGTTATGTTAATCACCATACATTACATCATTAGTTTTTGATGTAGTGTTCCATGATTCATTGTTTGCATATAACACCCAGTGCTCCATGCAGAACGTGCCCTCTTTAATACCCATCACCAGGCTAACCCATTCTCCCACCCCCTCCCCGGAAGTGTCACCTTCTTATAAAAGAAAATTTAAGTTTCTAACTTTATAATTTTTAGGACTCTAAGGACTTAGTGAAGTCACTAACTTTGTGATTATCAGGAATATGACAATTAGTAAAGGCTTAGTTTTATAGCTCTCTACTTTTTTGTATATGATTGAAAGTCTTAATCCAAGATGTATGTATTTTATCAGTGTTCCCACACTTTCTCACATCAGTTTTAAGTTTAGATACCAGATTGGGAAAAACTTTAATTGCTTATAGTAGGGATACTTTTTATTTCATATATATTTTAAAACTTTTGCTTATTATTTTATTTAATTTTTAGAGAGAGAGAGTGTAGGTAGGGGTAGAGAGGTGGGTAGGGGCAGCGGGAGAGGGAGAGAAAGAGGGAGGGAGAATCTTAAGCAGGCTCCATGCTCAGCACCTAGCCTGATGTGCGGCTTGATCTCATGACCTTGAGATCATGACCTGAGCTGAAATCAAGAGTGAGAAGCTTAAAAATGACTGAACCAACCAGGAGCCCCTAACCTTTTATTTTTTTAAGTCATCTCTACACCTAGTATGGGGCTCAAACTTACAACCCTGAGTTCAAGAGTTGCATGATCTAACAACTGAGCCAGCCAGGTACTCCTATTCCATATATGTTGTCAAAAGATATATATATGTGCATGTTTTATATAACTTTGTATGTATACATATATATATAAATTTTTAATAGGAGACTTTTCTACTCTTATAAACACTGGATTTTACAGTGAATATTTTATCAGTAACTGAAAGGTATCTGTTAGGTTACACACCGCAACTTATATATGGAAACAAGTGTGACTTTCCAGTTGATTGATTTCATTCAAATAATTTATTTTCATTATAGAAGTTTTACAAGTGAAAAGCTTAAATGCATTTATATAGATAAAGGTAGTCAGGGGCACCTGGGTGGCTCAGTTGGTTGGGCGTCTGCTTTCGGTTCAGGTCCCAGGGTCCTGGGATTGAGCCCTACGTGGGGCTCCCTGCTCAGTGGGGAGTCTTCTGCTCCCTCTCCCTCTGCCACTCTCCCTGCTTATGTGTTCTCTCTCTCTCGCTGTCTCAAATAAATAAAATCTTCAAAGAAAAAAAGAGATAAAGGTAGTCAAAGTGTAAGAGGGTGAGCCACTGAGGGAAAACAGTATGCCTTTTTCTACTGGCTCTTTGTTGAGCTGCAAGCTCTGTTTTGTGCATTGTATTAAAAAGTGGAGGAATTTGATTTCTCAGATTATATGTTGATTAGTCATCTTTTTGTATGAAAAGTAACATTGATTATTAAAGAAGCGACACACCATTCATTCACGTGGAGAATTGTGCTAACCCTGTCCCCCCAAATACAGCTGTGAACGGAGAGGAGCATTGGCCCCTGAGCAAGATGAAGAACACGGATACAGTAACACCCAAGGACTTCACACTATGGTCACAATTGTGTAGCCTTCCTCAGGCCTCGTTTCAGACGTAAAACTGAAGCACTTGAGTAGGAACCCAGGCGATGGCTTTGTCAGGAGACTAAAAACGGCACAGGAGTTAAAAAACAGAACCCACAGTGGTCTGAGATCTTTCAGTAAAGTGATAATGCTGCCATCTCTCAGAGTCTCTTCTTGGTGCTGGATACGGTGCGTGTGTTCTCTCGGCTGTCTCCGGTGGAGTGAGCTGGGCCCGGAATTTCAGTGGTTTGTTCAGGGACTCGTGGGGCTGGGCTTCAAACCAGCTCTGTACAAAGCTGTAACTTTTCCAGCATACTCTATTTCTAGAACTTGAAGACACCGTCATGTTTTCATGGGATGGCACAGACATCGGTGTGTTCAGAATAGACCCTAGTCAGTCAAGAAAACATGGTTCCTTATATTGAGATTAATGAGGAGAGGCTTTGGTTTAATAAAATTAAAATTACAGACTTTCCATTAAAAGTGGTTTAAAAAAGGTTTCTCACTTAGGGGCCCAAACACCAGGTATCAAAAAATTCCACTGAGGGGACGCCTGGGTGGCTCAGTTGGTTAAGCGACTGCCTTCGGCTCAGGTCATGATCCTGGAGTCCCGGGATCGAGTCCCACGTCGGGCTCCCTGCTCAGCGGGGAGTCTGCTTCTCCCTCTGACCCTCCCCCCTCTCATGTGCTCTCTCTCTCTCTCTCTCATTCTCTCTCTCAAATAAATAAAATAAAATCTTTAAAAAAAAAAAATTCCACTGAGGGAAGCATCTCATTGCTTTAGTGTCAGGACGATATTGTATCTGTGGATTGGGTTTTGGTGGGGGATTAATGTGAGGGTAGTTCATTCTCCAGGGGATTTGATCCCTGTGTCAGTTTTCTGTTGCTGCTGTACCAAATGACCATAAACTGAGGGACTTAGAACAAGACAGCTGGGTTATCTCAGGCCTTCTGCAGGTCAGAAGTCCAACACGGGCCTCAGTGGGGTGAAATCAGGGTATCAGCAGGGCTGCATTCCACACTGAAGGCTGGGGGAAGAATCCTCTTACAAGCTCATTCAGGGTGTTGACCATATACAGTTGCTGTGGTTGTGGGATTGAGGTTCCTGTTTCCTTGCTGGCTGTAAGCATGGGGCCACTCTTAGTTTCTAGAAGCCTCTCTCCTGTCCTTGCATGTGGCCCCAACATCTCAGGAGCCATCAGCAGCTTATCAAATCCGTCTCATACCAGAAGTTTCCCGTTCCCCTTCTGCTGCACCTCTCTGACTGGCTCTCCTTTCCTTCTGCTTTTACGGGCTCCTGTGATGCATGTGATTCCATTGGGGCCCACCCCGACTACCTAAGGTAATCCTGTTTTAAGGTCAGTTGATTAGTAACCTTGATTCCATCTGCAGGGCAGTACCTAGATTGAATGAGTGAGTAATCAGGAGATGGGGATCTTGCGGGGACATCTCTAACTAGAATGCAGTCTACCACAGTCACTTCGACGATACAATTTAATTTCCAGCACATTCTGTCTGTGGTTTAATTGTTCAGACTTTTTTTTTAATCTTTTTTTTTTTAAAGATTTTATTTATTTATTTGAGAGAGAAAGAGAGCATGGGCAGAGAGAGGGAGAGGCAGACTCCCCGCTAAGCGGGGAACCCGATGTGGGGCTCGATCCCAGGACCCTGAGATTATGACCTGATCCGAAGGCAGACACTTAACCGACTGAGCCACCCAGGCGCCCCTCATTGTTCAACTTTTGACTATGCAGAGTAAAAATGATTGCTGGAAGAAGTAGCAAGGTGTAACCAGCATTGCATGCAGGCTTCTTAAAGCTAACATTGTCTTTTGTACTAAAAGCTTTTTTCTTGTTATAGAGTCATATTTACAAATAAATCAAGAAAGACATTCATTCATAATTTTTATTCACATTCTGTATTATTCTGGAATATTTTTGATAAATCAGAACTCTGTTTTATATGGTCTTGATCTTTGGGGATATATATTTAGAAGATATAGTTTGATTCCAGTATCTTCCTATCAAAACCAAATTGTTCAGAGGTGGCCCATGTGGCAAAGATATCAGAACCTTCCATTGTATTATTTCTTTAAAATGTGAATTAAATTAAATAACTTTTCTGGTCCTTTCATGAAAATTTGCAACTTCTCCCTTCTCTGTTAAAGGATGTTTTTGTTAATGATAAAAAGTTACCACACCTATGAGGCAGACCTTTTATTCTTTGCAAAAGTACTTCATAAATGCTCATTTAATTCCTGCTGTCTATGAAATAGTTAGGGTAAGCATTCTCATCCCCAGGCTTAATGAAGGGCTGAGATTATTGGGTGTCCCCATCGGGTGGGGCTGGCAGGAGCGGGGCGGTGAAAGAATTCACCCAAGGCAGAACAAAAGAGATAGAAGTTTTTTTATTTATTTATTTTAAGATTTTATTTATTTATTTGACAGAGACACAGAGAGGGAACACAAGCAGAGGGAATGGGAGAGGGAGAAGCAGGCCTCTCACTAACAGGGGGCCCGATGCGGGGCTCGATCCCAGGACCCTGGGATCATGACCTGAGCCGAAGGCAGACGCTTAATGACTGAGCCACCCAGGCGCCCCGAGATAGAAGTTTATTGAATAAACAGCAGGGGAGTGGCAGACAGGACAGCAGAGGAGAAGCTGTTTGCCAGGAGGCAGGGGTGAGGGTGGAGTGAGGGAGCATGGGGCATCACTGTGCCTGGTTGTAAGTAGCTCATTGGTTAGTAAAGCCCTATGGCTATTTCGGGGTGGGTTGTTTAATAAACCTGTTTGCATTGCTTCTTTGCATTCAGCTTGGTGGTCGCTGTGAGCCCTTTGCCTTGCTCAGGTTCCAAGCCTCTTGCCTAAATGTGGCCCTTTATCTCTGACCTCCCCCCCCCCCCCACCAAAGATATATCCTCCAATCATATGACTCACCAATATACATCTGAAGGTTCTCATGACTGAGGGTTTACTAAACAATAATAGACGACCTTTCCCAACAATAGCTAGCCCCTTCAGGATCCTGGAAACCTGTTGCCAGAATACCTGGGAGGCTTATGCCTAACCCCCTCCCAACTTGGAAGTATATCATGGGCCACTCCTCACCACCCCAGTGCACCTCTTTCTGCCCACAGGTCCTGTCCCCGGGCTTTAATAAAACCACCTTTTTGGGGCGCCTGGGTGGCTCAGTCGTTAAGCGTCTGCCTTCGGCTCAGGTCATGATCCCAGGGTCCTGGGATCGAGCCCCGCATTGGGCTCCCTGCTCAGTGGGGAGCCTGCTTCTCTCTCTCCCACTCCCCCTGCTTGTGTTCCCTCTCTTGCTGTGTCTCTCTCTGTCAAATAAATAAATAAAATCTTTAAAAAAAATAAAAATAAAAATAAAAAAATAAAACCACCTTTTTGCACCAAAGACGTCTCAAGAATTCTTTCTTGGCCGTTGGCTTCAAACCCTAACCATCAGTTTTGATTTCCCATCTAAACAAGGCCCCCATGTGTTTGTTGATTGACCGTGATTCTGGGTGGTTGCTTTGGCCTACAGGGGCCCAGAACAAGTCTTTGGGAGTTGACTTAACACTGAAGCAGCATTGGTAATGGACTGCTCCTTAGCAATGCTGTAATCATTATTTTAGAAGAGAACAGAGGAGAGATTCATTTGAACCTTGTGAAAAGAACTCCTGGAGTTTCTCCAGACATCAGAGGTGGGACAGGATGTTCGATATAGCACCAGCCATGGGCACTCTTTCAGGTCCTAAGCCTGTTTAAGCCTCAAAGAATGCCCTGGGGCATCTGTGCTCTATCTGCGCAGACCCGCACACATGGCGTGTATGAGATGCGGGGGTGGGGGGTGCTCTCAGGAGGGGGCTTGTCAGAATGGCTTCTGCTTTGGAGACAGCGCTTTCTTTGAAAGCTTTTATTGATTTCATAAAGAAGTCTTGTTTTTGAGGTCTGTTTTTTATTGAAATTTTTTTCCAGGGTGTTATTTTTTATCTCTCCCCTACCTTCCAGTCCCCTAATGCTTGTGTAATGCTTCACACATGGTTAGCCTTCAGTAAATGTATTGACTCACTCTTAGCAGTTTATGCTTGCACACAACATCTGCAGACAAGGACTGGCATGTTGATTTGGTTTTGTTTTGTTTTCATGATCTAAGACTAGAGATAACTACCCTATGAGTAGATTGTCTGGAAATTTGCTTTATTCCTTTTAGTTGGTTTCAGGACCTCTCAGTTTAAAAAAAAAATAGCTTTATTGGAAGTATATTTGGGCAGACAGTAAACTCCACGTATTTCAAGGGTACAGTAGTATTACACATTTTGACGTTTTTCTTTTTTTTTTTTTTTAGATTTTTAAATTTATTTGTCAGAGAGAGAGAGAGCACAAGTGGGGGGAGCAGCAGAGGCAGAGGGAGAAGCAGGCTCCCCACTGAGCAGGGAGCCCGATGCGGGGCTCGATCCCAGGACCCCGGGATCACGACCCGAGCCGAAGGCAGACGCCTAACGACTGAGCCACCCAGGCGTCCCTTGACGTTTTTCTATACCCACAAAACCATCACCAGTATCAAGATAATGAACACCTCCGTCACCCCGGAAAGTTTCCTTGCGCCAGCAACCCCGCCCTTTCCCTCTCTGTACAAGTGAAGCATATAACTCCCGTGAGATCAGCCTTTCCACCTCTAGGTAGTCACCCAGGAGAAATGAAGGGGTGTGTCTACCTTAGACTTGTACAAGAAAGTTCACAGAACCTTTATTCGTAATATCTCAAACTGGAAGCAGCTCCGATGTCCATCAACAAGTGAATGGATAAACAGATGGTGATATATTTACTGGAATGCTACTCGGCATTGTAAAAAGGAATGAACTCTTGTATTTGGTTTGAGTTGAAGACCCCCATATTTAAAGCAGATTTGTCTTTGTTGTATTTTGCTTGATTTGTATTAAAATGGATCGATTTTCATTCTCTTAGCAACTCCCCCCCCCCCCCCCCGCGCCCCTGGAGGAAACTAGCCTAATATTAAAAAGTTGGTTACAGATGAACCATAACAGGATGTAAGTTGCATTTGGATCCTTAAAAGTTGAGAGCTTGTAGTCAGAAAGTACAGTACGGTCTGGCCTGCTGCAGGACTTGGTCCTGTAATGCCAGGTAGTCTAAACACCATCGTATGTAGGAAATGGTGTCGGTGATGGCCGTGTGGCTTTGTTTAAGATTTTTCACAGGCAGGGCCAGTGGAATAGAGGAAGTAGAGTTTAAAATAGGAAAGGACAAAGCCCTCACATTGGCTGCTACACAGATGGAAATTCTTTCAAATGAGGCTTAAGGCAATAAAGATTAGTTCCTGGAAAATACAAACAAAACAAAACAGAACACCGCACAGAAAGAAAACTGGTTCCTTCCCCAGGCCTGGTCCGCTCCTGGACGGTTGTACGTCCTCCTGCATTGTTTTCACTGTATTGTTTGTGGGAGGAGTTACTGTTTCCCGAGGCAGCCCCTGACCTCCAGCACCCTGCTCGCTTGCCTGGGTTATCCCTGAGTTATCCTGGTGTTCTCCTGAGGAGCCGCAAAGTGTGTTTTTTGTTGGACTCTGGTTACAAAGTTGCATCTGCTCTGAGTAGTCTGTCCCAATCCTGATTTTACCCCCTTTATTTCTTATTTTGCAGAATGAGAAGTTTTTTTTTTTTTCCTCATTCTCATTTTTTTTTTATATGGCATTCTAACAACAAAAACAAAAATGCCCAGGGGCGCCTGGGTGGCTCAGTTGGTTAAGCGACTGCCTTCGGCTCAGGTCATGATCCTGGAGTCCTCGGATCGAGTCCCGCATCGGACTCCCTGCTCGGCGGGGAGTCTGCCTCTCCCTCTGACCCTCCTCCCTCTCATGCTCTCTGTCTCTCATTCTCTCTCTCTCAAATAAATAAATAAAATCTAAAAAAAAAAAAAATGCCCAAATGTTAAAGTAGTTTATTTATTTTTTTTTTAAGATTTTATTTATTTATTTGATAGAGGGCAACAAGCAGCGGGGAGTGGCGGGCAGAGTGAGAGGCAGAAGCAGACTCCTCGCTGAGCAGAGAGCCTGATGCCGGCTAGACCCCAGGACCAGGAGATCATGACCTGAGCCGAAGGCAAATGTTTAGCTAACTGAGCCACCGACGTGCCCCTAAAGTAGTTTATTTTAAACAGTTTCCTGGAAATGTTTTATTTGAAATATATTTCTTGTACTTTTAGTTAATATATCTTCCTTACTATGTGTCAGATGTTATTCTAAGGGCCTATCAAAAATGAGCTTATTTTATCCCCACGACAGTGTTGTTTGATTTCTGATATTATTTCTGTTTTATGAATAAGGGAACTGAAGAACAGAGAGGATGAGTAATTTGCCTAAGTTCACACAGCCTGATTAGCCTGGTTCTGTAGACCGGGTTCCTGACTACTATCTACATTCTGCACTATGTTGAATGTAATAAGTTAGAATTTATTATGATTTTCTTGTGTAAGTCAAACTGGTTTTACAGCAAACCTTGTGAGCGTAATATACCAGTGAAAACAGTTGCAGTGAATGTGTCAGGACAGCAAAACACCTATTCAGTAGCTGGGAAATCAATTTGATGTCAAATTTAAGCACTGCTGAGGCTGTTACAATAAATAGGTTTGTGTTTTTTGTTGTTGTTTTTTTAGAAGCCTGCATTTCATCTGCTGTGGTTATTTATAGTTTTTAATTTCTTCTTAGGCATGTCACACCTGAAAAATTTTATGTGGAAGCTTGTGATGATGGAGCAGATGACGTACTTGTCATCGACCGCGTGTCCACAGAAGTTACCCTGTCAGGTATTTCTCAGCTGGGGGCAGAAGCAGCCTCGAGACAGACTCTGTACCGCAGTTGCAGTAATTAAAATAAACGATCGGGGGTATATCTGTGTGTGGCTCTCTGAGTCTCGTCTTATAACTTTGAATTCCTGCCACCTCATTTGATTGTTACGCATTCGTTTTATGCTTCCTCCTTATTCTGAAAAGGAGGAATGATTTTGAAATTTTTACTATCCGTAAGAATTTAAAAACATAATTATTTCTTTATTTCTTCCCTTATCTGTACTTTAACAGGATCGGTTTTATTGAGGTCAGTTCCTTTCTAGCTGTGAGACTTAAGGTATTTGAGGGTGAGAAAGTTGTTTGAGCATTAAGTGTGTGGAATTTTAACAGCAGCTTTAGTTTTTGAAAATATTCATGACTGAGGGTAATTTAATAAATGAAAAATTATATATATACACACACACAAACATATATGTGTGTATCACTGACTAAAACTTGTGTTGTAGGCAAATAATGTTCCTAAGCTTTATCTGTCTATATGTTGTCTGTCTCTCCGGTTGTATTTCGGTTTTGCTTCTCAGGGGTGTAAAAAACAATTTTTTTCCCAATCATATGGAACACTGATTTCTGATTAGATGTGAAATAATTGTGGTGATAAATTAATATACCACATGATATCACATTTAGAATTTCATATTTCATGTGTTTAAATATTCCCCTCTAGACAGAGTTCTCTG
Organism: Neomonachus schauinslandi; assembly: GCF_002201575.2. Taxonomy (NCBI): domain Eukaryota; kingdom Metazoa; phylum Chordata; class Mammalia; order Carnivora; family Phocidae; genus Neomonachus; species Neomonachus schauinslandi. The sequence continues at coordinate 199,621,358 of NC_058403.1, read as the reverse complement.
TATTTAAGTACAGTATTTGAGTAACCACAGAGTAGGAATTCAGTAAATGTAAATACCCTCTGAATGGATAAAGTGAAATATGAAAATATTTTGAATAGGATAGTAAAGTATAAGAAAGAGATGGCTATAAATTTCTATTTTCTTAGTTACCTGCTTATTCTGGTAAGTACCATATATAGTTTTCCTCTGACCAAATGGAATTAGAGGGCTGTTTTGGTTTGATAATTTGGCATTTCCTGTGTCTGTTGCTTGGTGGCTGCTCTCTCAAGATAGCTGGTTGGTTTTAACCAATGTTACGGCACTTCTAAAGTCTAGTAACACTACTACTTTAGACCGTGTTGATACAACCTAGTGTCTTATAAAAGCTTTAGCATGGATGTGTTTTCAATTATTTTTGACCTTTCAGTGATACTTACTTGTAGGTAGAGATTGCAGATCCACTAGAGGCGACAGTGCTAAAGGTCACCAATAGTTTGGTTGTAAAAAGGACACCAAGTAGTCATCAGTGGACACATGAAGAGATACTTTGACCTGAAGCCAGTGGTGATAAGGGGCCGACTCACTCACAGTTGCTCTGCTAGTTTTTTTTTGTTTTTTTTTTAGCTGTTGGGAATGCAGACCATTGCCACGGAAAGAGGGATTTTTTTTTTTCCTTCCATGAAAAACTAACGTGTGTTCTTAGGAATTTATCAGTTTTATTGTTATTATACTCCAGTTAATGTAACTTAGAGCTCCATCAATAAATAGTACATTTAATTTATTTTTTTGGGGGGGGGATGGGGACTGATATTTTAGTACATTTTTATCAAATGATCTCGGTATATTCAGGATTTTCTCTAAGCTTTTCACTGCGCTGGCATTCCCATTTGTCATGTTCGTTAATTGTGGCATAGCATTGCTAAGTAAATTGAACCACTGAGAGAAACAGAAGTGAACTTCAGACCTTATTCGGAATTACTTTATTCAGAATAACAGGACTGCCTTTAAGAAACAGGACTTGGATTGACAGTGTTTCAAAATGAGTTCTAGGATGGTAATTAAACTGTGAAAGAAAAATTATATAGCCACATAAGCCTGGGAGCTGTGAATGAAACCACGGAGCAGCTTTGTTCCCCTGTAGGCTCTTCAGAGGTCCATGCCTTGTGACTCCGGGAGAGGGAAGAGAGGTGATGTGGATGTCTGTAGCAAAATCAGCTCATTTGATGAGGACTCCTACCCTCCCCACTTTGGTGCATTATTCCCTAGAGTTCTACAGAATGTGTTTTGTGGAACACATTGACTTAAAGTTTAACAATTGTGAAATGAACCCTATAATCAAAGATACTTTTTTATTATTAAGGGCATTATTGGTAAAGTCAAGGTTAATGGTGGTGCCTCCCTGCACACCTGCGTTTCCTTCCTCCCTCATCCCTTGGGTCTTGCCTCCGTTTCCCACATTTGTAGAGGTGGATGGGCAAGTCTCTGTTTGTGTTCCCTTAGTTGCATGTTGGTATTAAATTCATGCCCTCCTCCCCATTAACTTTCTAGTTCTCTGAAATAGACACAGACTTAGTTTCTGGCAAGAGGTTGAATAAATTTGGTTGAAAAATGACCATGGAAGTATCCCACGATTTACTTGATGAGGATGCTGAAGCATGTTACTTTGGGCACCTTATTCTAGACAGGCAGAGGCCTTTATATGTCACATGGACATCTTTATTTTATATTTTGCCAAAATGGAGGTCTAGCACTAGATGAAGGACTATTGCTTTCTTAGAACAAATCATGCATATTGATTTTCAGGTAACTATGGAAGTCAAACTAAATCTCCTTTTGTATCAGTGAGCTTTTTCTATGTGATTTTTCTTTTCCTTTTTTTTTTTTTTCTTTTAAAGTCAAGAAAGATATTCCTCCTTCAGCTGTTACAAGACCAATATTCGGTATACTGGGCACAATCCATCTGGTGGCAGGTAAGAAAAAATAAGCTAAGATGGGCAAAGAAGGTAATGAAAATGACACAGTATAAAATGAAGGCATACTTCCTATCATGCTTGAGGCAGTAACTGTAGGTTAGGTATTTGTCACTAATTTCTAAAAGTGACATACTCCAAATGACAAGTGGTAAAATCTATCAGCCTGAGGTTCTGTTGAAAAAAGTTTGGTTTTTGGTTTTATTTCAGCTGAAATCTCTAGTCAACTAGACATTTCTTCATAAATTCTAAGAGTATTTAAAAAAACATTTTAATGCACTGATGACCCAGAGTATTCTATACCGTCAGCCCCATATTGAGGTTGAATATAACCTGGTGCGTCTTAGAGAATGTTACCTGGTTCTGAATTATTAGGAAAGTGATTTTGTTTATCTAGATTTCATTTCATTGAACTTAAAAAAATTCCTGTAATATCAGGCAGTGTGCTAGATGCTGAGTTATGGAAGATGCCAGGCCCTTTTTTTCCCCTGCGGTTTACAATCTAGTGAATGATGCATTTAAGTAGTAAATCACTGTAGTACGGTGTGACAAGTTCCAGGAGAGAGGGGTACGTAGGGAGACTTCCAGGAAGGGCACTTGTGGGTAGAGCCTTGAATGGAGCTTAAGAATTAATTTAGTGGTAAAGGCTTACCCTGTTTTATTTGTGGGAGGCGGCGGCGGCTAGGATCATGGTTGGGGTATTATTCATAGTACTGTGATGCCTTCTTAATTCTGGACAGTTCATCTTTGTGATGTTGCAGTGACCAGTTAGTTATACTGCCCCAGCACATTTCTCTACCACTTAAAATGACATGGACGCCATAGGGGTGGTGTAGACGGGACATTACCTCTCCCGCGGTGGTCATATCTCATGACACATGATGATGCTCTAAGCTACATGCTGGGAAATGCATTAGCAGAGGCCTGTGTGCCTTGGGGATGGCAGGAGCAAGAAAGAAGCGTTTTCTGGCTTTACTCTGCATCTGCTAAGATCACTGCTTTTGCTTTTGTTTTTTTGAGAAAAGATTTGACCTTTCAGTAGGAACTTTTCTAAATACGCTGTTCTTTCTATTCATAAATCCTAAGGTTTCCTTTAAAAAAAAGTCATGGGCCTTTTATCTGTATGGCACCGTGCGGTCTCACTTTGCTGCCTGTGGAGCTTAAATGGTGCCAAGTGCTACTGTTGGTTTTAGAGTTGCCTCTTTTATATTTATGTTGTGTGTGGCTTTGCTTTTTGCAGGTAATTATCTAATTGTTATTACCAAAAAGACAAAAATAGGTGAATTTTTCAATCATGTAATCTGGAAAGCAGCAGATTTTGACATCCTTTCTTATAAGAAGACGATGTTGCACTTAACTGATATTCAGGTAAGAACTGGAATCACTTATTAATCACAAAAGCTGACGCAGTCCCATGGGGGCGGCAGCTGGGGCGGCAGAACAAAGGTTGGACGGATTTCTTTTAAGCCTAATGATTTCAACAGCCCAGCGAGTAAGGTTCCTCTACACACCTTTACACCTGGCCAGAAAACGTGCTTTCTAAAAGTCCTGTATTTATTTTATTGTTCTTGGTTTGCTTTTTAAAAAACTGACTCAAGTTCGTAAGTTTTGAAATTTCATATGTAGAGAAAAGGACAAACAGAAAAAGCCCCAGTATCCAGCAACCAGAATTAACTTCATATCCTTTTTGTAAAGAAATAAAATATAGATACCTTTGAAGTTCCACTGATCCCATTTCATTCCCTCTTTGTCCAGAGAAAAAGTTTTCTTTGCGTTTGCCACATGTGAACAGCAGTGTGTGTTTATGCCCCAGCGGCTGCCCCCCCTTAGCACGATTCCTGTATGCACAGCTTTTAGTTACCCTTGTTCAGGTATTAGGGAATGCAGTCCCCCAACAAAGCGGGTTCAATTTCAGTTACCATGGTATATGAAGTCAAGTATTAGTGCAGCAAGTTGGAGGGCAAAGGAACAAAAAAGCAGCAGCTCTTGAAGGGAAGTTTGCATTGAACATGAGTGGGGTATGGAAGTTGCGGCTGACCCTGGGAATGCCGGCCCTCGCCCTCCACAGGTCTGCAGCCAGGGGTCTTAGTGTGGGTGAACTTCTCGACATTCATGATGAAGTGGTTGTGATGAGAAGGTTGAAGATGTCCCAGAGGAAGTGATACCAGTGACAGACTTCACAGGAAAGGAACTCTTTGGAGTATTCCATGACTTTGAGAGTGCCAAGGATAAGGCGTAAGGATAAGATATGACAATTAGGGGCAACTGGGTGGCTCATTTGAGCGTCTGACTCTTGGTTTTGGCTCAGGTCATGATCTCAGGGTCCTGGGATCAAGCCTGGCATTGGGCTCCACGCTCAGCAGGGAGTTTGCTCGTGCTTGCTCTTTCTTTCCCTCTTAAATAAATAAATAAATAAATCTTTAAAAAGAAAAGACAGGTGTATGGCAATTGGCCAGGGCGTAGAAAAGATACTCCATAGCAATATATTCACCCCTATAAGACATGGTATTTAAGGCAATTAAAAATGGTTGTATTTAGGGCGCCTGGGTGGCTCAGTTGGTTAAGCGACTGCTTTCGGCTCAGGTCATGATCCTGGAGTCCCTGGATCGAGTCCTGCATCGGGCTCCCTCCTCGGCAGGGAGCCTGCTTCTCCCTCTGACCCTCCCCCCTCTCATGTGCTCTCTCTCTCTCTCTCTCATTCTCTCTGTCTCAAATAAATAAATAAAATCTTTAAAAAAAAAAAATGGTTGCATTTATTTACTAGCCCAGTTTTATTTACTTGAACAGTTTTTTCTTGATTGCTATACTTGGTTGTCAGGCCATGCAACTAATTTTAACATTGCCCACTACATATGCTTTGTACCTTTTGGTCTAAAATAAATAAATACATGTCTGAGCCCAAATTAAAAATTTTGTAGTATGTAGATTTGTAACAGGTAGATTAACATATTAATCATTTGATAATCATTAAGCATGACCAAACATTACCAATTGTTTCTTAAAGCAAGGATAAAAGTAAATGTCCCAGTATTCATTGGGAAGGCCAGCTAAAATGATTATCAGAAAATAAAGATAAGTATTATTTTACTGGACTTTTCTTTTTAATCTTTGCATTTTAAAAAAGAATTTAATTCCCATCCAGCCCAGTAAAGTTTCTTAGGAATGAGGATGGTATTACTCCCTTGTTATTTCCTTGCTGTGTTATTGGGCCTCTCATGACTTTATGTTTTTCACTTGTCAAATGAGCGTGATTAACACTAAACTGCAAGGTTTGTTGTGAGGATGAAAGAGAGTCTCTAAAGGGTCTGGCATGTGGGAGGTCATCACCTAAGGCGGTGATGTTTTGTTAAAATAAATTTCTGCCCATTAGAGAAAAACTGAAGGATACTAAAGGGCGGGAGTTCTATCCCATCAGTTAATGTAACAATACCCCATGCTGTTGAGTGAACCTCCTCTGTGGGTCAGGAGCTGGCCTAGGTCCTAGAGGAATGGTGAGCATCCTCTCTGTCAGTCCTATGCCAGTGGCATTTAACAGGGCCGGCTGGCTTACAGATCTGGACAGATTCGGTTTCAAGTATGAGACAGACTGATGTTTTCCTCCCTTTTGTTTACAGTTACAAGATAATAAAACTTTCCTAGCGATGATAAACCACGTCCTGAATGTGGATGGGTTTTACTTCTCAACGACATATGATTTGACCCATACTTTGCAGCGGCTGTCGAACACCAGTCCAGAATTCCAAGAAATGAGTCTCTTGGAAAGGGTAGGCTTCATCTTCAGCTATTTTTACTTATTTTGGTTTGTTTTTTTTTTTAAAGGGACATATCTCTATGTCATCCATAAAAATATTTATTGATTTTTTGCAATCCTGGCTATGTCAGACTCACATGTGGGGTTGAAAACACACCGTGTTCTCAATGTCCGTCACAATTGCAAATTCAGGATCCCAGAATCTGTATGTGTGACCCAGACAGGACTGAGAACCAGTGGTATAAGAATTGAGAAGTCTGTCTAAACAGACATGCTGACGGGCGCCTGGGTGGCTCAGTCGTTAAGCGTCTGCCTTCGGCTCAGGTCATGATCCCAGGGTCCTGGAATCGAGCCCCGCATCGGGCTCCCTGCTCCGCGGGAAGCCCCCTTCTCCCTCTCCCACTCCCCCTGCTTGTGTTCCTGCTCTTGCTGTGTCTCTCTCTGTCAAATAAATAAAATCTTAAAAAAAAAAAAAAAAAGACATGCTGGTAGTTTCCTGGCTTTCAGTGCTCTGCAATACAACAATTATTAACGTTAACAACGTAATTACCCTTAAAAAATTAACGTGCCAACATGCAATATTCTTTCTGCAGTGGTGGTATTTATAGTTTTTACAACGAGAAAAGTAAGAACTTACTGATGTAAGAACTTGAAAAATATTGATTTAAGGTGGGGGTTTTTTGTTATTTTGCCCCCCCCCTTTTTAAATATGAGTGTGTCTTTAAAACTAGGTCTCAAATGATATCATCCTAAAATTCCTGCTGTTCAGGAACCTGGATAATTGCCGCCTGGATATTTTAGTAACAAACCTTAGATGTGTTTAGGGGGCAGACAGAATTTTAAAGGTTGCTGTCTGTTACCTGTTAGGCTAGACCCTATGAAATTGCTAGTAATTGGCCATTTTTGACTAGTAAAAACGATAATTTCATATGGTTCATCCTAAATCAATATTTTAGTTGACTGGCTCTTTTAAGATTTTATACTCTAATCTAGTAAAATTTTATGTAGACTTGGATGCAAATTTAGATGTAAGCTAAGCAATCAAGCAATTTGGCTTTTAACTACAGAAACAGTTGCTTTTTTTTTTTTTTTAAAAGCAGTTGCTATGCTGCATCTGCCATTTGTTTATCAAATGTCTCCTGTCTCATTGATGTGTAAGGCATTGAGTTTGATTATGTAATGATGACTAATACGTGCGGGCGATTGGGAGCACACACCTGCACTGGGAAGTGTGTCCCGAGGCTGGTTGTGGCTGCTCCTGGGACTCTCAGCTGGGGACAAGCATGGGGGAGTGGCAGTCTGTGTGTTTTGTAAACAGAATGGAGAGGGTCGGTTAATCTCCTGTGTTGTTGAGGGAACGTCTCCTGTATTTATAGTTTGAAAGTCAGAGATGCCCTCGGCAGTTACTGTTGGGGCTGCCAGATGCCAGCACGGGTTAGGCCATGCGGAGGTGTGTTCTTTAGGTGACATCGAGCCAGTGAAGAATTCCCAGCAGACAGGAGACAGGTCACGTTGGAGAGCTCTTGCTGGCAGCATGTGGAGGGGTGGGTGGCAGGGGCAAGGCCAAGACTATCCGGGGAAGTTGCCCATAGTAGTTAGGCTGGAGTCAGGTGCTAGTTGGGGCCACGGGAGCAGGGACATAGGAGAGGGGGGTGGATTTGGAAGGAGATTTAGGACTTGGCAGTTGACTACAGATGAGAGGAAGACCCCAGGGCGCCTGGGTGGCTCAGTCGTTAAGCGTCTGCCTTCAGTTCAGGTCATGATCCCAGGGTCCTGGGATCAAGCCCCACATCGGGCTCCCTGCTTGGCGGGAGGCGTGCTTCTCCCTCTCCCATTCCCCCTGCTTGTGTCCCTCTCTCGCTGTGTCTGTCTTTAAAATCTTTAAAAAAAAAAAAAGACCCCAGAGGACTCCCAGGTTTCTGCCTGGGCCCACAGCACTGGCCTGAGCCAGTGGGACGGGACACCCAGAGGAGGGGCGGATTTGAGGGGAAGGCCTGTGTGTAGCCACCAGGTGGAGACATTGATTGTTGAGAGTTTTCATCTGTAGAAACTCAGGTTGGCAGGAGATACTTGATTAATTTTAAATCTTCTTCCTCAGGCAGATCAGCGGTTTGTATGGAATGGTCATCTTCTAAGAGAACTTTCTGCCCAGCCAGAGGTAATGGACACTAAATAAAACCTACTTATTTGTTACAGTCCAAGTTCTAATTGAATAGATATGTAAAATGGCTGCCTAATCACCAGGGATTTTGGTAAATACTTCTCATTTAACTCAGTTTATAACTTACAGGCTTTGATAGGTTTGCCTCCTCACATTGTTCTGGTTTGAAGAAGCCCAATTATTTTACTCTGATCTCCCATGGAAGCCTTAAAAAAGAAGAAATACTTACATAAAAATACGTTGCTTTCTGTGAGTAAGAGAGAAGGGGTCTTGGTCTGTCAGTAGTGGAGAAAAAAATGAGGAGCCCCAGGAGGTCCCCGGGCAAATGCAGAGCTCTGCATTTGTCCTCAGTTACCCAAGAGAGACATGCATGGATGTCATCATCTTCCTCTGTCCTTAGTTTGTGCAAATGAGGGGGGAGCAGGGAGGCCCAGCCGAGAAGCATAGCATATCAAATCTAGGTACATGGATTTGCTTAGTGTCTTTATTTCTTGTCATTTGCTTTGCTTCTTTCGGAAAAGTAGTTTGAGCTGCAAACAGCTCACATGGGAGTCTCTTTCCTGGAGCAGTGAAGTTGCTGTAGGCAAAGAGTGACAGGGAGGGAGGTAGACGTTTGGCAGCTTCATGCAGTTTTATTAGTGTTCCAAAACCTGAACACTTAAGCCCAAATGATTGCATCACATGCTTAAATTGTGTTTTAATTGGAAAGACCAGGGTACGTGAGAGACATTTAAAAAAAATAAGTTAACCCATAAGCTTGATACCTTGTTGTATTTGCATGTTACCTCCATAACACACAAATATTTTTATATAGTAGAAGTATGTTTTATGCAGTGCTTCTTTTTATTTGAAGAGCATGTGTATACCTCAGTGTCCTGTCTCTCCATTTCAGGTCCATCGGTTTGCGCTCCCAGTATTACACGGCTGTATCCTTTCATGGTGTCACTCTTCAGTTACCTGGCAGTCCTTAGTCCGGTGTTAGTACAAGGCAGACTTAGGAACAATCTCAGTCATATGAAGAGAGTGTTTTAGAATTAGTAGAAATTGCTCTTGATAACAAAATCAAACCCATTAACGTAAAATCTTAGAATACTGGTTATAAATACCTCCCCCCTTTTTTTAAATGAACTCTTGAGACTGAATTATTCTCTCTCTTCAAGAGTTCTGGGGCTGGTGGTTTAAAGAAGGAGCATGCAGACTGTGTTTTGTATTTATTAGACTTTGTACCAATAAACAAGAGTAGTTTGAACCTGACTATTGAAAACTTCCCCTTTCCCTTAAAATAGTTAGATTCAGGAACTAGGGCGACCAGCAACGTGGAGAGGAGAGTTATAATTAAAAATCGTCCTTGTCATTTGAAATAGCCACAAAAAAAATGGGAATAGATGGTATACACAGAATAATGCTTAGGGCAGGGGGAAAGTCCGTACAGATGCAAAACAAATAGTCATCATCTAATTGTAAGTTCATTTTAAGAACTTACCACAACAGGGAAGCCGAGTGATCTGGCGGATAAAGGACAGGTAGCTGACGAGCGCCTGTAATCAGCACTGTGCTCTCCCTGCAGAAACCGAGGTGATCTTTGTATTAAGAACCCCCGAGAAGCTTATTACAGAAACAGTCTGTGATCTGTTTGTTCATTATGTTGATAGGATTTCTTTAAATTATTCTTGTTATACTTAAAAGCAAAAAAGTACAGAGGAAACATTTTTCACAGTTGTGGGAGAATAAAAACCAGAAACGCTGGGAATAAAAGCTCTTGTTTATTCTGTATCTCCCTCCCCTCCCTGGAATATTTCCAAGTTCTCCTAAGACTAAAATAAGCAATGAATTTAGGTAGTGCTTTAAGGTGTTTGGGCCAATTTTGTGTGTGTGTGTGGGGGGGGGGGTATGTTTCCAAAATGAGCTTGTGAACGGACAGTAATATTAAATGAGTTTTGGGACACCTTTTCTAGGCGATTTTAGAAACAGGCTATCCATTCATTTAGCTTTCAATCTAAAGCTTTAAATAAGCCTCTGGCTAACATAGTTTCAGTGTTTGATGTATACACAGGGAGATGAGCAGGAACAGAGGCCTCGAGTCAGGAGCATGCTCAAGCAGCGAATGTGGACAGGGAGAGGTGGGAGTCACCTGAGGGAAGGAGCCGGGTCTGGGTTTTGCAGGGCCTTGTAGGCTCTGTGTGTACTGTAACTGTGATGAGAAACTTGGGATTCGAATAGAGGCTTGGCATGGTAAGACACGCTCACTCTGACAGCGGTGTGGAGAACACGCCAAAGGCGAGCATGCGAGGATACAAGGACTCATGATAGAGGCAGTTGTTGTAGTTAGGTGTGAGAGGCGGTGATGCCTGGGGCCAGGATGGTAGCAGTGATGGTGGTGGAAATGGTTAGGTTCCAGACCTGTCGTGAAGGTAGAGCTTACAGAATTTTCTGACAGATTGTACATGGGGTATGGAAGAAGGGGGCTTAGTACGAATCTAAGGTTTCTGGCCAGAGTAAGTGGAAGGAAGCCATCCATCGATGCGTGGAAGACTCTGGAGGTGGGGGTGAGGCCAGAGTATCCGGAGTTCCACTGGGACAGTTAAGCTTGAGATTGCTCTAGCTTCCAAGACGAGATGTCACAGAAGCAGATGGAGTAACGGCGTTGGAGTTTACGAGGGAAGGTCATGTTGCAGACGTAAAGTTGAGAGTTGTCTGATGAGCACAGATGGCATTTAAAGCCACGAAGCTGATGAGCTCATCAAAGGAAGGAATGCATCTAGGGAAAAGAAAAGGCCTGGAGAAAGAAGATGGCCTGAAGGGAGTTCTAGAAGGTGAAGCCACAGACTGTAGGCCTCATTGAGGACAGAGTGGGGGAACCAGTGTGAATGAACCGCAAGGACAGGAGAAATGGTGACCCAGCAAAGGGCAGTGAGGAAGAGGGGAGCCACCCAAGGGAGGGTGGTGTCCCACAAACAAATGAAGAAACTGTCTGCAAGCACAGGGGGTAATCAGCTGATAAGGTGCTGGGTGGTTAAATGTGAACATTCGGCAGGGAAGTTATGTACCTGCTCCCCCGACTCTCCTCCCCAGATGGGGGAACTGATGAGAAGGGTTTGCAGAAGGGGAGAGCACAGTCACGTGCTGGAGTGATGTCCTCGAGTGTGCGACAGGTGGAGTCTAGTGCCCAGGTCCTCCTCCGCCGGGAAGGGAAGCAGACACGTGGATGTGGACGCCAGTTGATAGAGAGCTGTGGCAGGAGCACACGGGGATGGCTTTTATTTCCACAGAGGACCAGGAAACTATGTCAGTTGGGTGAGTGGGATGCGGGAGGAGTGTTGGAGGCTGAGAAGGTGTGGTATGGGCATCCAAGTGTGAGCGCGTGGCCCTGGGCGTAACTCACTGATAAAGACCGGAAGTACATCTGTTCACATGGTAAAAGTGATATCATGGTGATGGGCTGCTGTATGATTGTTATTTTCTTGTTCCTTCCATGCTTTCTGGATTCTTTAAAGTGTGTATGTATTTCTCTTGTAATCCGAGGAAATGATTCATAAAGCAGTCACTCGTATTCTGTGCTCCACTTAGTTCTCTAAGGGCAGGCTCATATCTTAGTCATCTTTGTGCCCTCGCCCAAAATAGGTAATGGGTGAGTGAATGAACAAATATGGCCTTGGATTCTTCTCTAGTGCTGTGGGTTTTAAAGAAAAGTGAATTGGGAGTTCAGGATGAGTCATCGTTAAGTCTCATGATCCCAGGTCAAAGAGAAGGATGAATCATTAGAAATTCATATTGCTAGTGTCCCTCAGTACCATCATTTTGAAAGTGATTTGGTATTCTCTTTTGAATTTACCAGAACTTCCCCTGTGCATACCCAATATGTTTATACCAGGGGGTGTTTGCAAGAGTGTTCACAGCACCACAGTTGGATGGAACCAACGCCATAAGTTCCATCAGAGAAGAGTCGGGGCTCTCACAGCACTGAGGAGGAGTGGTCTACTGGTTCGTGCCGTCCAAGCGTGGAACGTACTGGTGGAAATAAACAAGGGCTGAAGCTTGTCAAGAATGCGGTGCTGTTTTTATAAAAACTCAAACATAAGCAAGCCATGTGTTTTGTTTTGTTTTTGTTTTTATTCATGAGAGTCAGAGAGAGGCAGAGGGAGAAGCAGGCTCCCCGCCCAGCAGGGAGCCCGATGCGGGACTCGATCCCAGGACCCTGGGATCATGACCCGAGCCGAAGGCAGACGCTTAACCATCTGAGCCACCCAGGCGCCCAAGCCACGTGTTTGTTTTTTTTTTTTTAAAGATTTTATTTATTTATTTGAGACAGAGAGAATGAGAGAGAGAGAGCACATGAGAGGGGGGAGGGTCAGAGGAAGAAGCAGACTCCCTCCCGAGCAGGGAGCCCGATGCGGGACTCGATCCAGGGACTCCGGGATCATGACCTGAGCCGAAGGGAGTTGCTTAACCAACTGAGCCACCCAGGCGCCCCCCAAGCCATGTGTTTTTAAGTCGTGGTTGCCTGTGGTGAAATTAAAAAGGCAGGAGTATGGTCTCCTGAGAATAGTTGCTGCTTCTGGGCAAGAAGACGGGATGGAGAAGTAACAGTAATTAGAGTCAGGGTTTTGGTACTGTTCTGAAGTTGAATGGGAGGTTCATAGATACTTAATTTATTGTGCTGTTAATGCTCTATAATGGATGATTCAGGTTGTGTTAAGAAAAAAATGTTACATATAAAAGATAAGCATAGGGCAAACCCAAACAAATTGAGGAAGGAAGAAGGATAAGGCCATCGAGACAGTGAAAGAAACCTTTCTGTTACAATATCAAGCGGTAAAGATGAAAAGTCAAAGTAATTCTTAGGAGAATTTGGCATTTCCTAATAAAATCAGATGATGAATATACTCCGTGACCTAGCAGTCCTAGCTCCTTAGAGCCACCTCCCCAAAATGTTTGTTTGCGGCACTTTTCTGCTAGCAAAAACTGGAAACAACCTGGACAGTCGGCTGGATAGACTGGTGTAGCCCGTGAATCCGCGCGGTGGGATAGAATCCAGCCCCAGCAACAAGGGAGCCCCAGGCACGTACTGCCGAACAAAGAGGGCAAGCCAAAAGACATATACAGTGTAACTCCTTTTAGGAATTTGCTCAGTGGCAAAACTAGAAAGACCAGCAAGGGAGTGGTGAACTGAGTGGATAGTGGTAAACTGAGTGGTTAGCGGTCCGTGTGTGGAGGGCAGCAGGGGAGCAAGATGGGGAGGGGCGCCTGCTCTCGGTGCTCCAGAGGTGCCGGGGGTGCACGTGGGGGCGGATGTGTGAGCGGGTTCAGTGATTTTTGTTACGATCAGACAATATTTAACCGAAAGTGGCCATTTTAACCAATTCTGAGTGTACAGTTTAGAAAGTGGCATTACCTTGCCACTTCATGTCATATGAAGAGCACCAAGCCATTTCTTTCTCCCCTATTGGAAATTCTCAATCCATTAAGCAATAGCTCCCCAGACATGGCTCTTTTTGTAAATATTTAGATACATTGTGTATTCTTTTCTATTTGTTATAGTTCCTAATAACATTGTTTTAATGTAAGAGATTTGCCATCTCCAGAGGCTTCCGCAAGCCCTTCATTCTGGCCATGAGGTGGAGAGGCCTGAGCCCTGAGGGTTCGCAGGGATCGAGCCCTCTGCATTGCTGAGCGGGAGTGAGCAGGTGGATAGCGCATACCTTTACTAGTTGTTAGGGAGATAGGTTTAGATTAAGAAAAGCTTTTGGGGGAGATACTTTTTTTTTTTCATATTCAGTTTTACTTTTCCTGTTTCAAGGACAAAGTAGAGTCAGAATTTGTTTCTGGATAATCCTTAAATCACAGTTTGATCTGTAATCTTCATATGCATACGAACTTATCGCTGATTTATATTTGTAATTATACATATATTTTTGTGTTTTTTTTAATTGCAGTAGTCTAGCACCCCCCCCTTTCCATTTCTTATTTGAAGGCAAAACTACTTTACATTTATGTTTTTCATTCTAAGCAGAGTTTTTTGGTGATGCAGGTAATGTTTTACTTTTAGAAAGTGGTTGAGGATAGCAGGGAAAGGAAATCATATTTTTAAAATAGAAACAATATAATGAACCACTCAAACATACTGTCTGTATGTCATTATAGGATTACTGACTTGACCAAACTTCACAGTCGAATATTACGATATTAAAGGCTTGTGAACATTCATGAAGAACCCAAAAAGATTGTACATTCTTGGTTCATTTTTCTCTTTTTTTTTTTTTAAAGATTTTATTTATTTATTTGACAGAGAGAGACGCAGCGAGAGCAGGAACACAAGCAGAGAGAGTGGGAGAGGGAGAAGCAGGCTTCCCGCTGAGCAGGGAGCCCGATGTGGGGCTCAATCCCAGGACCCTGGGATCATGACCTGAGCTGAAGGCAGATGCTTAACGACTGAGCCACCCAGGCGCCCCGGTTCATTTTTCTCTTAAAGACAGAGTCATTCTTGCTTGCTAGGGTAAATGGGTTCAAATGTAATCTGGAAATAATACCTATGATTTCTATAAATGTTTTATTTTTCTTAACATAGCTAAGTTATTACTATGCACTCGTGTTCTATTAATGGAAAATACTTTGACTGGATTCTCATCTCAAGGAGGAGTTGTTTCAGAGCTGGTGTGCGCTATTATGTAAGAGGTGAGATTAATTTTGTCAGTGTGATTCAATACTGGGTTTTATCTATCACTAATTAATGTCTTGTCATACGGTGACATGAATGTAACCTTTTGTATTTTATTCTCATTATCATTTGATAGCCTCACTAAATATTTATCTCCTGCTTCATTATAATAATTCGGTAGGTTTTCTGTGCTTTACTCCAGCTACTGTAGTTACATGGCAGATATTAATGAGACCCTATAGGTTGCTTCTTACTGCTTTAAGAGGAATTATTCATGTTGTTTGCTGGATGTCTGAAAGCCAGTTGAACTCAGTGTAGTTTCATATCAGAAACTCGTATCAGAAAGTATTTTCTTTTACTGCTCTCGGTTTCTTTGCATGCATAAAGCTAGATATTTGACTTTATGCCTTCAACTTTAAAGATTTACATTTTGAGTATTTATTTCCTAGGATTTGTACTAGCAACATGTTAATTTACTTAAACCAAGCTTTTTAAAATCTGCATTAAAAATTACTGGTATTATGAAAAGGAGTTTTTCTAACTCTTCCTGTTTTCTTTTTTTCTTTTTTTGTAAGAATAAAATTCTCTGGGCCATTAGATAAATTGTAGAAGTTTTGGACCACAAAGTTGTAAAGGTTATTCCCTTATTACAGGTGATACAGCAGAAGGACATTTTAGTAAGTGACCTGGCCAAGATCACAGAATCAGAATTGGAATTCGCGACTCCTTCATAACTAGATTTTCTTGGATGGAGACATATTCTTAGTTAAATTTTTGAATAGGTAATGCATTCACATAGTTCAGGTATCAAGAAATATAAAGAGATGTGCAATAAAAAATATTTCTGGGCTTTGGGCCCATCTGCTGCATCTTACTCAGTTATTAGCTTCTTATTTATCCTTCCAGATCATTTTTTAATGCTTTTACAGTTATGTGTTCTCCTCCCCCTTTTGTGGACATTGGTTGTATACTGAGCACATTTTCTTGCACCTTGGTTTTTTTCTGTTTTTTAAATTTCATATATCTTGGAAATCATTTCATAAAGGTCTGCCTCCCCACCTAGCCCCCGCCCCCCTTCTCTCCTTCCCTCCCTCCCTGCATCCCCACCCCCATGCACACCAATCTCACTCTGACTTCTAAAAATATTCCTTAATGAGAATTAATGGAAAGAACCCAAGTATAAGATGCTTCTGACAAGTAATTTTAGAAGGTTTTGAGAAAGCATTTCGTTGCCGATTTGACTCAGTAATTTTGTCCCCGTCACTGTTAACAAAACCACCTACCTCACCTCAAAATGTTATATTTGAGAAATAGATCAGATAGAAAGGATGTTAAGAAATATTTGAGGTGGTTAAAAAAATCTATTGATTTCTTTATGATAATTTAGTAATTTGAGTCAGGGACTAGCTTGAAAGTTGCCTCTGCAAGTTTTTCGTATAAAAGTAGATTATGTGGGGCGCCTGGATGGCTCAGTTGGTTAAGCAACTGCCTTCGGCTCAGGTCATGATCCTGGAGTCCCGGGATCGAGTCCCGCATCGGACTCCCTGCTCGGCAGGGAGTCTGCTTCTCCCTCTGACCCTCCTCCCTCTCATGCTCTTTGTCTCTCATTCTCTCTCTCTCAAATAAATAAATAAAATCTTTAAAAGAAAAAAAAAAAAGTAGATTATGTGAACAGGATTGTAGAGGATTGCTTCAAATAATCGAAAGGACTAACCAATATTAAGACTACACACTTTAGAGCAGTGCTTTTCAAACTAGGCTTTGTGGGTATGTTCATGGAGTTACAAGAATTCTAGGATCATACAATTTTTGTGCTTTTATTTTGATAATTGAAATCATTATAAGCATCTGGCAGACCATTTGCCCTGTTACAACAAAATATTGTTAACATAATGACCCACATTCCATTTAATATTGTGTTTAATAGTTTTATCTTTCAAAATAGTATTTTTCAAACTGGGATCTATGGGCATACTCTCTTTCTTTTTTTTTTTTTTTTTTAAGATTTTATTTATTTATTTGAGACAGAGAGAATGAGAGACAGAGAGCACGAGAGGGAGGAGGGTCAGAGGGAGAAGCAGACTCCCTGCCGAGCAGGGAGCCCGATGCGGGACTTGATCCCGGGACTCCAGGATCATGACCTGAGCCGAAGGCAGTCGCTTAACCAACTGAGCCACCCAGGTGCCCCTCTATGGGCATACTCTCAGGGGTCCTTGAGAATGACTTTTTCTTGGAAATATTTTTCAAGTTTGAGAAACACTGTTTTAGAGGAATTGTGTATGTATAAACAATTGTGTATGTATAAACAGCAACCAGCTTCATCTGTTTATTAATAGGTCCTTAATACTCCGCCTTAAGCCTGTTGTAATGAGGGAGCTTCTGTTAGCTTTCGGATGGTGTACCATGCGTTTGAAATTTATTTTTATAAGGACTTTTCCACTAATTTGAACTGAGTTAATTCTTTCCAAGTTAAACCGAATTAGTGAGTCTCTGATGTGTTTCTCATGTAACAAATCTGGTTAACTTTGGCTTTTTTTTCGATTTAGGAATTGATTCTGAAGGCCATGCCGCCAACTTTGTAGAAACAGAACAAATTGTGCACTACAACGGGAGCAGGGCCTCATTCGTACAGGCAAGTGGATGTGTCTGAGGCGGCCAGCCAGCTCGCCTCCTCTGCTTCCACCATACTTTTCTGCCCTGGTGTTGAAATTTCCCTCCGCTCCCCTGCTTTTTAAAGTAATACCATTCGTTGTCTACAATGTGGGTAAAGTTCCCTCAGAACAAAGCTACTCGATTAACTTGGCACTCACCTGCCCACATTTCCTGCCCTTGAATTAATTTAATCCCTACAGAGAGAGGAGGGGAGGAGGTCCAAGGGTTAGGGACGTGGAGCCACCTCTCCGCTTCACCCCCTTGACTTCTTCAAGGCAGTGATGATGGGACAGAAGCCAGCTTGTTTGTGAAGGCTTTACCCGCCTTGCACTTCTTTGGGGAGCAGTCTGGTTCTTGTTGCCTCCTTATGGAGTTCTGGGTCACTTGCTGCCCCAGAGCAGTGGTGGCTCCACATATTTGTAAGTTCAGAAATATACTTGTTGGAGAATGAATAAAGCAGTTTTCTAATTTCATCATCATAGCGGATTATATAACAGACATAACTTATTAATTGCTTATAAATAAATTGGTTTATTTTAGAAGTTTAGGGGAAACAGGACTGTTTACTACCCAAGTAGTATACATGTATATAAAATCAGGAGGAAAAGTCCTTTCCAAATGTATTCCCACGGAATCGGAACTTTAGGAGTAGGCATACACAGACTCCTTTCGTAGTTGGTAGGTTGTATTTATGTTTTTTCCTTTGATGAGAAACACAAGTTAATGTGTATGTTTCTTTTCATATTTCTCTCTTTTCTTTTAGACTCGAGGATCAATACCAGTTTTCTGGTCTCAAAGACCAAACCTCAAGTACAAACCACAGCCACTGATCAACAAAGTAGCCAATCATGTGAGTATCTTCTGTGTTTTTTCCGTTGGCTAAAAATAGGAGCTTCATAGCATTATAGTTTGCATGTGGAACATGTAGTTATTCCTCACGAGTTAGAATCCAGCATCTCTGCAGCCATTCTCCTTGGATCTGGCACCTAGTGAACCTCTGACCCAAAGGCTATAGAGATGGCACATTGGAAATGCGGAAAACTAGCAGATGATTGGACAGCATGGCAAATTCAGATTTTAGAGATCTTGTAAGATTTGCAGCTTCATGCTGTTTTAGAGTCTTTAGTGTATTCTGTTTGAGGTCGTGCTCAGATTTAAAGTATGGTATTGTAGCTCAGAACAGAATGGCTTATAATTGCTGCTTACTACATGGTATTTAGAATATCTTGAAGACCTGGTCCCAATCCTAGTGTCATTCTCTTGAATATACAAACAGGACATTTAAGGAGATACTTTATTTTTTTTATTTTAATAGAGAGAGAGATACAGCAAGAGAGGGAACACAAGCAGGGGGAGTGGGAGGGGAGAAGCAGGCTTCCCGCCAAGCAGGGAGCCCGATGCAGGACCCTGACCCGAGCCGAAGGCAGACGCTTAACGACTGAGCCACCCAGGCGCCCCAGGAGATACTTTAAAAAGTTTTATAAATATAGTGTAATTTGGTAAAGTGTGTAATTATTTTCTCTTTCTAGATGGATGGTTTCCAAAGGCATTTTGATTCACAAGTAATTATTTATGGAAAACAAGTAATAATCAATCTGGTATGTTTCTTACATGTTTCTTGGGGGGAACAAAACAAAAAACATGTAAAAAAAAATATAACATTTACCATTTTAACTATTTTGAAGTGTGCAGTTCAGTGGCATTAAAGTATTTTACAGTGTCGTGCAAGTGTTACCTTAGACCATTTCCAGAACTTTTCATCATGCCAAACAGAAACTCAGTGTCCACTAAACAGTAACTTCCTATTATCCTTCCCTCAATCCCTGGTATAACCATTCTACTTTCTATCTATATAAATTTTCCTATTCTAGATTTACCACATAAGGGGATCATATAATACTGATTCCTTTGGGTCTTGCTTATTTCACTGAGCTTAATGTTTCTAAGGACTGTCCACGTTACAGCATGTATCAAAATTTCATTCATTTTGAAGGCTGGATAACATTCCTTTGTATGTTCCATATTTTGTTTATCCATTTATCTATCGATGGACATGGGTTGTTTCTACATTTCAGTTGTGAATAATGCCGCTCTGAACATTGATGTGCAGGTATCCATTTGAGTCCCTGCTTTCAATTCTTTTAGGGCTATACCTAGAAGTGGAATTGCTGGATCATATGGTGATTCTAGGTTTAACTTTTTAAGGAACCACTACTGTTGTTCACAGTGGCTACCTTTTACATTCCCACCGCAGTGCACCTGGGTTCTGCTTTCTCCACATCCTTGCCAGCACTTGTTATTTTCAGGATTCGTTTTGTTATGTTTTTTGATTATAGCCATCTTTATGGGCGTGGAGTGGTGTGTCATTGTAGTTTTGATTTGCATTTTTCTAGTGACTAGTAATGTTGAACATCTTTTCATGTGCTTATTGGACATCTGTATATCTTCTTTAGAGAAAGGTCTACTCAAGTATTTTGCTCATTTTAAATCAGGTGGTGGTTGTTTTGTTGTTGAGTTATAGTAGTTCTTTTTATATTCTGGAACTAATTCCTTATTAGATGTGCTTTGCAAATATTTTCTCCCATTCTTTGTGTTGTTTTGATAACTGCTAGTTATAGGTCTATTCAAATTTTCTGTTTTTTCATGATTCATGTTTGGGTGGATTGTTTCTAGAAATGTGTCCATTTGTCTGGTTGATTGACTGCAAAATGTTCATTGAATTCTCTTATAATCCTTTTTGTTTCTTCAGAATCAGTAGTAATATCCCATCTGTCATTCCTGATTTTAGTTAAGTCGAGTCTTCTCTTTTTTTTTCTTGGTCGTTATAGCTAAGTTTGTCAATTTTGTTAATCTTTCAAAGAACCAAGTTTTGGTTTCATTAATTTTTCTCTATTTTTCTATACTTTCTTCTCTTTATCTCTGATCTTTATTTCCTTCCCTTTGCTAGCTTTGAGTTTCGTTTGCTTTTCTTTTTCTTGTTTAAAGTGTAAAGTGAGGTCCTTGATTTAAGGTCTTTTTTTTAAAAAAAATATTTTAATTTATTTGAGAGAGAGTGCGCACGAACTTATGTGACCATGTGCAAGTGGGGGAAGGGGCAGAGGGAGAGGAGAGAGAGAATCTCAAGCAGACTCCGCTCTGCGTACAGAGCCCGACGCGGGGCTCTGTCTCACAACCCCATGAGATCATGATCTAAGCCGAAATCACTAGTTGGCTATTCAACTGACTGAGCACCCAGGTGCCCTGGTCTTATTTTTCAGTGTATATGTTTATAGCTGTAAATTTCCCTTAGTGCTGCTTTGGCTTTATAAGTTTTGGTATATTGTATTTTTGTTTTCATTTGTCTGTTTTCTAATTTCTCTTGTGATTTCTTCCTTAACACAATGATTGTTTAAGAGTGTGCTGTTTAGGGCTGCCTGGGTGGCTCAGTCAGTTAAGTGTCTGCCTTCAGCTTAGGTCATGATCCCGGGGTCCTGGGATGGAGCCCCGCATTGGGCTCCTTGCTCAACAGGGAGCCTGCTTCTCTCTCTCCCTCATCCCCTCACCCTGCTTGTGCTTTCTCTCTCTCTCAAATAAATAAATAAAATCTTCAGAAGAAAAAGAGTGTGCTGTTTAATTTCCTCATATTTATGAAATCTCTAGTTTTTCCTTATTATTGAGGGTTAACTTCATTTCACTGTGATTAGAAAAGATACTTTGTATGGCAGTTATTTTAAAAATTTTTTTTTAAAGATTTTATTTATTTATTTGAGACAGACAGAATGAGAGACAGAGGGCATGAGGGGAGGAGGGTCAGAGGGAGAAGCAGACTCCCTGCCGAGCAGGGAGCCCGATGCGGGACTCGATCCCGGAATTCCAGGATCATGACCTGAGCCGAAGGCAGTCGCTTAACCAACTGAGCCACCCAGGCGC
>NC_058403.1:199451014-199600271 GCF_002201575.2 Neomonachus schauinslandi | reverse complement strand
CCTGAGCCGAAGGCAGTCGCTTAACCAACTGAGCCACCCAGGCGCCCCCAATTACTCTGTCTTGGAGACTGTTCCATGCACACTTGAGAAAAATGTATATTCTGCTGTTGTTGGGTGGAGTGTTTTGTTTATGTCTGTTGGGTCTGATTTGTTTGTGGTGTTTAGATTCTCTGTTTTCTTATTGATCTACCTATTTGTTCTCTCCATTACTGAAAGGGAGCTGTTGACATCTCCAACTATTATAGAAATGTTTATTTCTCCCTTCAGTTCGTTCAGTGTTGCTTCATACATTTTGGGGCTCTGATGTTTGGTGCATATATATCTTAATTGTTTTACCTTCTTGGTGAATTGACTCTTTTATCACTATATAATGTTCTTCTTTGTCCTTAACAACAGTTTTTGACTTAAAGTCTATTTTGTCTGGTGTTGATAGAGCTACCCCTGCCTTTTTTTGATTACTAACTATTTGCATGGAGTATCTTTCCATCCTTTCACTTCTAGCTTACTTGTGTCTTTAGATCTAAAGTGAATGTTTTCTGTAGCATGTGGTTGGATCATTTTTAAAATTCATTCTGCCAATCTATGCCTTTTAATTGGAGAGTTAATTCATTTATATTTAAAGTAATTACTTACTTGTAGAGACTTATTTCTGCCATTTTGCTATTTGTTTTCTGTACATCTTACAATTTTTTATCCTTTGTCTTCCTCTATCACTGTCTTCTTTTGTGTTGAATTTTTTTGTAGTTATATATTTTGATTACCTTCTCGTTTTCTTTTGTTTATATTCTACAGATATTTTCTTTTTGGTTACCATGAGGATTACATACAATGTTTTAAAGTTGTAATATTTAATTTGAATTGATACCAACCTAACTTCAGTTTGCATATAAAAACTTGACTCCTATAAAGCTTTGTCCCTCCTCTTTATGTTACTAATGTCACAAATTACATCTTTATACATTTTGTTCCCAGTAACATAGATTTATAATTTCTTAAATGCATTTGACTTCTGAGTCCTGTAGAATATTAAAAAAAAAATGGAGGTATAGATCAAGATTACACTAATGCTGCCTTTTATATTACCTTTAGAGGAAATCTAAATACCTTCATGTGGCTTCAGGCTGCTTTCTAGCGTTCTTTCATTTCAACCTGAAGGATCCCTGTTAGCTTTTCTTGTAGGGCAGGCCCAGTGATAATGAGCTTTCTCAGCTTTCATTTATCTAAGAAAGTCTTAATTTCGCTTGTTTTTGAAGGACAGTTCACCAGATACAGAATTTTTGGGTTAGAGTTCTTTTCTTTCAATACTTTAAATATATCCGTCTGCTGCCTTCTAGCCTCCCAAGTTTTCTGAAGTGAAACTGGCCTGTAATCCTATTGAGAATACTTTGTATGTGATGTGTCTCTTCCCTCTTGTTGCTTTCAAGATCCTTTCTTTGTCTTTCAGTAGTTTGATTAGAATGTGCTTGGTGTGGGTTTCTCTTATCATCCTTGGAATTGGGTGATCTTCTTGGATTTGAAGATTTATGTCTTTCATCAAATTCGGAAAGTTTGGGGCCATTTTCTTTTTCTTCAGTAAAGATCTCTAGTCCTTTCTCTCTTTTCCTTCTGGGACTCCCAGAATGGGTGTGTTGTCCCCTGGTGATGTCCCAGACGGCTCCAGGGCTCTGCTCACTTTTTCTTATTCATTTTTCTTTCTGCTCTTCAGACTTGGTTAGTTCATTTGTCTCATTTTCAAGTGTGCCGATTCGATTTTCTTCCTGCGCAAATGTGCTCTTGAACTCTAGTGAATGTTTAATTTCTCTTTTGTACTTTTCAACTCCACACCTACTGTTTAGTTCCTTTGAATGATTTTTGTTTGTTTGCTGGTAATCTTATTTTGTTCATGTACCGTTTTCCTGGTTTCCTTTCATACCCTGTTTTCCTTTAGCTCTGAGCATATTTAAGACACTGGTTTAAAACCCTTTTTCTGATTAAGTCTTCTGCAGGGATGGTTTCTGTCTGTTTATCCTTTTCCACTGAATAAGCCTTGTTTTCCTATTTTTTGGTATGCCTTGGTATTTTTGTTGTTGAAAATCAGGCGCTGGGTGGTTATAATATGGTAACTCTGGAAGTCAGATTCTCCTTTCCCGGGATTTTGCAGCGTTTTTATTTGTGTTTTTGTTTCGATTGTTGATGGCTGTGGTAATCCCATTTGTTTTCAGATGTTTCCCAACCATTTTTGAAAAGACTCCCTTGTTTATACTTACTGAAGCCTCTATTCTTTGGGCTCATGTTCAGCTAATGTTTTGACAGAGATTTCTTTGAATGCCAGGAGCTGAAACAGACAAAGGCAAAAACCGAAAAAGAGAGAACAGCCCCATCTGTCAGTGTCTGCAGACTGGTTCTGTGCTGGAGCAGTTTTTCTCTGGTTAGCCAGGCTTGCTCGAGCGTAGGGGTCAGCCTGAGGTGAGGGCTCTAGGTCTTCTCAGGAACTTTCAGACATGCCTCTTGCCTGGGTGTGCATGTGGCTTTCTAAAATCCTCCCTATACATGGCTGCTTCTGAGTGTCCTAATTTCCCAGAGTATCACCCCAGCTTCTTCTGCAGCCTGTAGATGGTCTATTTTATGTTTTCCGAAATCCTTTGCTCTACGCGGCTGTTGGTTTGTAGCCCTTTGTAGCTTGTATGAGCTGTGTCCTCCTCTTCCCCTGCTTGTGTTCAGAGTTATGTGAGACAGAGACAGACAGACCCATCCTTCAGGTCAGAACAAAACATACGTGGTAACTTGCAGATAAGGTCTGGGGTTCTCTCTCCGGTTTGAAGAGGTGAACTGAGAACCTGGTTGCTGCTTAAGACTGAGACCGTCACTGCCCCAGGGATGGAGTTGGCAAGTAAAAATGTAAGGGCAAGTAAAAATGTCACAAAACTGTCCTACAGTTTTGAAGATACCTTTTTTTTTGTTCGGGAATTTGCTTCATTGCTTTAAACCTTTGATTGTTTTCCAGAGCTCCTACAAAGTTGGCTCAGACAGCTTCCGTTGTTTTCAGTGTTTCTGTGCGAGAACAAGAGCTTGGAGCTTCCTGGCCCACCATTTTGCTGATGTCGCTCTTTCCTTTTAAAGGAACTTAAAGCTGTGGTGTTTTTACTTTTTTACAGGTGAATCAGAAGGGCTCAGAGAAACCACTCGAACAGGCATTTGCAACAATGGTGTCTTCCTTGGGCAGTGGAATGATCAGGTACCTCCCTAGAAATCTGTGCAGGTCTTTTCAGATGAGATGTGCACTTACATATCCAGCCATCCCCCCTCACCCACGGGCATCCATTCCCAGAGCCCCAGTAGATGCCTGAAACCACACATGGTACTGAAGCCTAGGTATACTGTAATTTTCCTTAGATACACATACCTATGATAAAGTTTAATATATAATGTAGGCATAGTAGCACATAAACTGATAATAGAATAATAACAGCAATAATAGAATAATTTAAAAAATGTGCTATAATAAGAGCTATGTGAATGTGGTCTTTCTCAAAATACCTTGATGTACTGTAGTTGTATGTCTTATGATGATGTGAGGGATAGATGCCCACGTGATGAAGTCAGCCCAGTGACAAAGGCACTGTGACAGAGCATCAGGCCACTGGCAACCTGACCCCATGTCAGGAGGAGGACCATCTGCTTTCAGACCGTAGTTGACCCCAGGGAACCAAAGCTGTGGGAGGTGAAACTGTGGATAAGGGGACTACTGTACACACCAGTACGTAGATATCACGAGACATACGGTGATCCCCACTTTTCAAAAAGTCTGTGTCACACCACTTTGTATTATAAGAGATCATGTTGGTACCTGTTGTCACTAACCGAAAGAAAGCCAAAGACGATTTTTCACCTTTATGAGAAGGTCATTACCACACAGATGGAGGTCTTTCATAAGAGTATAGTGGCCTATGGCATGAGGCAAACTTGGAAAGCAGGGGGCACGCTTCGCTTTAGGCTACTTCAGGTCATAGGAACACTCCACTTCTGGATAGTAGGGGAAACCTGAATTACAGCTCAGCTTTTTTCCCCCCCAGTACTAGATCAAAGCATGATTCTGTTAGCTTGAAATTTTTCTCTGGCATAATTATACTGCAGAATAACTTCTTAACAGTCAGATTTTAGTTTGAATTTTGTGAAAGTTTAGTCCCTGATCAAAATCCCCTCCTGAGGCTTTGTGTCACGTGGCCACTGGGTCATGAATTTCAGTTCCTCGTGATCATTTGGTGTGATCTCTGTGGTCCTGACCACCACATGAGTTGGAGAAATTTACACTTGCATGGTGGCCTTGTCTGGAGCTGCAGCCTTACCTACCAAACTGTGCAGCTTTGTCAAAAGAGAGGGATCCTAAAACATCCAACAGTTGCCCTGTGGAAAGGTGCAAGGTGATGAGTCAGCCCTTTTGGAGCTTTCTGCAGCAGGAAACTGGGCAGGAGGTGAGGGTGTATTGTGGTAGGAAGTGGTCACAGGCACTGGGGTGGTGGGTGGGGGGGAACTTTCCAAAGAAATGGTATGGGGTTATTTGGGGAGAAATTTTTTTAACCTAATGAGAGATTTTAAACATCCACAAAAAGAGAATGATACAATGAGCATTTGGGGAAGAATTCAAGTGTCTTTCCTCCAACTCAAAAGCTCTAGCAAATTCATCAGACCCCCCCCCGCCTCCATGCACAATTCTGCCTTGTCCCAGTGGAACTTTCTTAAACATTCTTTGGAGGACTCAGAGGAACTTAGAATATACCTTAGACCTGAAAAATTAGAACCTCTGGGTTTGGAGTCTAGCATGCGTACTCTGAGAGAAGTTTGTCTGCTGTGTCCACCCCTTGTTAAGGCCTTCTGTCTGCCCCAGGGGGTTTCCACAGATACACTTGGCTTGAGAGTTGTCTTGAGTTTGTAGCAGCAGCTCACTTCGAGAACTTGCAGCGTCAGAGTCTAGAGTTACGCCCTTGGTGTTCCAGGAGCTTGGAGGGCACCCATGGCCCTTACCTAAAGAGCGAACACCCAGAGCTGTTGTCGTTTTCCTTCCATGAGCTCTGAAGACCACCAGACAGAGGAGCATATTAAAAAAGTATATTTGAATATTTTTTAATTGAGTAAATCCATATTCTGGCAGGGGGAAAAATCAGTCTGTTAGTTAAAAGTGAAATTAAATGGTAGACTTAATGTCATGTTTCAGATACCGGTTTACTGGACTGATTCACTTTTTAGTTGTTCAGTGATTATTGCTTTGAGTACATTAAATGAATGAAGTGATGGATTGGTGAATGACCTGAAGGAGAGAGGTCGTGTGGTTGTGCTTCTGAGGAATGGTGGGACTCGTTAGCAATGGGAAGTTTTTCTTTTGGGAACTATTGGGGTCAGAAACAAAATAGTATATTTACAGTCACGCATTGTCAAAATATAACAATGCAGTTCATTCTTAGAAGATACCAATATGATTTTAGAAGGATGCGTGCTAAGAATCCAAATGCGTTTAGGTGCTGGCCAGCTGCTTACGGTCTTCAAGCCAATCTAGGGCTCTTGCTTCTGTGGGAGTACCCCGAAGTGACTGTCACTCTGTCAGTCTTGTGGGAGCGGCCTCTGGAAGTGCTTCCCCCACTCCCAGTCTTCACCAAGTCTAGCCTCCTGGTTAGCTAACCTCTGTTTTTGTACTGATTTCTAAGACCATTCTCACCTCATCAGTGAGATAACCATTAAGGTGGCAGGAGCCCCTCTGGACCTGCTCAGAAGCCCGCACTCTACTGATGCTCCTTCGGTCTGTTGGAGCCAAGGGAGTGACATGTGGGCAGACGCCTCATCTGAATTTCACTGTGTAGTCGACCAGAGCTTGATGTCCTTCCAGTCCTCCTACTTATGACTTGACCTGGTTCCTGACTCCCTTGACTTTCAGGACCTGGTTCATGATTTTCTTTTCCCCCTCTCAGTTGGCAACATTGTCCAGCTCATGGTAGGACACCTTCACTGTCAGATGTGTTCTAACCTTCAGAAGTGGCCTATTAAATACCAGATAACTAAAAACAACCCATTGCAGACCGGCAGGGAAGGTCCCTCTGCCACATCTATATGAGATGTACAGATAGTGATAAGGACAGTGGGTGTTTTGATTTGTTAAGGAAGGTGATGGACAGTAAGTGACCAGAGTGGGGGCCATGCGGCCTCTGTGCTTCTGACAAACCCCAGTACAGATCTGACACTCGTCGAATCCTCCTTGCACTGATTTGAGCTTGACCATTTTAAACATTTTATTCAGTTGAAAAAATAATACAAAGGGACCTTATTCTTTGTATATGGGGGCAAAGAATACACCCTGGCTATTCATTTGGATAAGACTACTTTATATTATAGACCCGATTGCTGTACCTGAGCTCACTTGTGCTTTCTGCTGGGCTTCTTCTCTACTCCTATCTCAGGGCCTCTAGAAGAACATGTGAAGATAGAAGAGAGAGAGTGTGTGTGTGTGTGTGTGTGTGTGTGTGTAAACCCGCAGTGAAGAAGAAATCTGTACGCTCAAATAGGAAAATCTGCTTATGAACATAGCGGTAGAAGGAAAATGACTAATCTTTGGTCAGTTTCTGCATATCTTTTCTTTTGGTAGATATATTGCCTTTGACTTCCATAAAGAATGTAAAAATATGAGATGGGACCGACTAAGTATTCTGCTGGATCAGGTAGCAGAAATACAAGATGAACTAAGGTAAGCTATATCATTCCCCCGTGGAGGTCAAGGGAAGAGGGTCGTGTGTGTATGAATCATAGTTATTATGCCTTATCTAGCAGACATACACAAATACAGTTCACCAGGTTGACAGCATTTGTTTATACTATGACTTTTAGTTTTTTCATTGTAAAGATGAGACTTAATGATTTAAAAATATTTTAAAAGCAACCCAAAGCCAGGTATTCTCACATTTTTATGAATCAGGTGCCACTCGTTTACAAAGCTTTACATAATTGAGGTTAGTGTACTAGTATTTTATATTCCGTTGTTTTCACTGAACATTCTATCACGGATCTCTGATATTTTGTCTCTGTAACGAAGGTGTTTAATGGCTTTCCTATACTCCACTGTGTCATAATACAGGTTCAGTTAAATGTTCTTTTTCATATTAGCCATCTGTCTTCTTTTCTTTTCTCTTCCTACCACAAAAGACTGAGCTGCAATGAATCGCTCTGGGTATATGTATTCTTAACTTCTGTTAAATTATTTCCTAAAATAAATTCTTGAGAGTAGGATTAATGGTTCAAAGGGTCTGAATAACTTTATGGTACTTTCCGTGCGTGTTTACTGTGTTACTTACCGTGTTGGCTCACGGGTTTGCAGTCACCTGCACATGTCCGTCTTTACTTATTTTAAAGCCAGAAGAAGTCATGTTCTGCCTGTGTGTAGTTCTGACCCTGGCAACCCTCGGGCACTTTTTCATGTTAGTTACACAGTAACATAGTAGAACTTTTCCTCTAGGCATTTCTCAGTATTTAGAAATCTATTTTATACATGTTAAGTAGTCAGCTACAGTTAGTTAAACCTGCTCTTTTTCTACGAGGTTTTGTCAGGAGCAGCTAGTGAAGGGGGATTGACATATGTCATTATTGGGCTAGAGTGACGCCGGCTGGACCTGGGACACTGTCAGAGGAGGGGGCTCCTTGGGTTTGCCCATTAATTGCTGCCACACAAGAGTTTGAGAAAGGAGGATTGACCCCAGAATCTCTCTCCCTCCCCACCTGCTGTGTTCCATGGGGACAGCAGAGCTGCACATGACCTCTCTGGACATGTTCCCCACGGGTTTTGGGGGAAATGGAAAGAATCTGGGCTTTGGGGTATGACACACCTCATTTTGAAATCTGCTGCTTTTTTAAAAAAGATTTTTATTAGAGAGCACACGTGAGCACAAGCAGAGGGAGGGGCAGAGGGAGAGGGACAAGCAGACTCCCCGCTGAGCATGGAGCCTGACTCGAGGCTCAGTCTCATGACCCTGAGATCATGACCTGAGCGCAGGTCAACGGTTGGACGCTTAACTGACTGAGCCACCCAGGCGCCCTGAAATCTGTTTGCTTCTTATTAGCCATGTGACCCAGGGGCAAGTTAGTTACCTTCAAACCTTGGTTTCTCCATTTGTAAAGTGGAGATAATATTCCTGCCTCGTAGACTCCGTGTATAGTTGAAGAAACAGCATTTGTAAAATACCTAGTATTTATGTTTTGAGTCCTCATGGGGTGCCAAAGCCTGCATGCACTCATGCACGTGTACGTGCACACACCAGCTCCAGACGGACCTCACCAGCTCTGCATGAATCTCAGGTAGATATTTAGCCTCAACGCATTCTTCTAGGCCCTTAACTTTTAAGGTCATGATTTTTATTTGGCCCATAGTAAATCTGTTGTGTTTGCCTGCCCATTTTGATTTTGGGGAGCGATTGCAATAAATTTACTATTCCCTGGCATTCACCATGTGCTCTGTCCCATGCGCTCTGCTAAGCAATTTGTGCATTGTGCATGACTGGTGAAAAACTTAGGTTTGTGGAGATGAGGGTGATTACTTGAAGTTACACAGCTAGTACGTTACCTGGGGGAGCTAAGGCTCACAAACCAGTTGTTTGCTGCTGGGGCCCGTGCTCTTCCCTGCCACACTGCGCGTTGTCCAGTTTTTGAGTTCATAGAATTAGCTGAGGAAATTGTTAAAAATTAACGAAACACAGGAACTGGTGACCATGGTTGGCTCCAGTGCAGACACCTGGGTGGTAAAGGGGAGAAAGGAAACCTGATTTTTCAAACAACACCCTGTTGAACCTTATAAACTTCGTAGTATTTGCATATATTCCCCATTTTAAGAAAGGTTTTTAAAAAGTTCTTAATGTACAATTTCCAGCCCTTGCTTCAGAGACCCTGACTTGAGTTTATCTCAAGACCAGGTATATCCATTTTTAGCACACAGCTCAGGGAATTCTGATACGGACAGTGTAGGGCCCATGCTTCGAGAAATCTTGATATACGGGACCATGATGAACAGCTGGGTCAGAGTGGGGCCTGCTTCTGGCCTCAGCTCTTCAGACTTCTCTTTGGCTCTCTGGTCATCCCATTCCCCTGGGCCACACACTTCCCATCAGACCTTTGAATGCGCCAGTTTCCCTAATGTTACCGACGGGGTGTGTGTGACACAAGAGGTGGTCAGTGCGTTGGCCTGACTGCGGTATGAGGGTGTTTATACAAATATGTTTTAGTTATTTTCTAGTGGACATGGCCGGCATGGTGGTGACGAGCCAGGAGGGTGTGTTCCGCAGCAACTGCATGGACTGTCTAGACAGAACCAATGTGATCCAGAGCCTGCTGGCCCGCCGCTCGCTGCAGGCCCAGCTCCAGGTGCACATGCTTTGTCTCTTTTACGAAATCAGCAATAGAGGCCAAAATGAAAGAAGCTGCATCCTTAAAAACCTTAACAAAAAGCATTACAAAAGCAAATAACAGAAAACATTCACGTTGCTCCCCACCCTAACCCAGCTTTTGTGTTTTTGTCTTTCCATCCGTGGGTGTGCACATCTCCATACCTATGGTCAGCGTATGCGTATGCAGTTTGGGTTCTTTTTTTTTTTTTTTAAGATTTTATTTTTAAGTAATCTCTACACCCATCACGGGACTTGAACTCAACAACCCTGAGATCAGGAGTTGCGTGTTCCACTGACTGAGCCAGCCAGATACCCCTTTACATAGTTTTTAATTTTGTCTTTTCCTCTAGCATTATACGGAGCCATAGTTGTTTTAAGAGTTGCACTTACTAAGTTGCTACATTTGTTGGCTTATAAATTGCACTGTAGAGACCAAATCTGCAGATGTTGTTACTAACTTGAATTCTTCCCTTTGGGTTAATTGCTAGAAGTGGAATTTACTGAGTTAAAGAGAATACGCTTTCCAAGAGGGTCATAACAGTTTCCACTAACACCAGCGAGCATGATAAGTGAATCCATGTCATTGAATTCTTGCCAGCATGAGATGTTTTTATTTAAAACTTTTTTTCCCATTAGTAAAGAGTAGAACCTCAAAGTTGTTTTCATTTGCATCTCTCTTACTACTGGCAAGCGATACTAACCTTCAGGTAAGAAGTTTCTGACACAGCTTTGCTCTACCACTACGATTGGGCTATTGAGAAAAATAACCATAAATACTTTCTTGTGTTTATACTTGGAATTAAAAACGTAAAGCCCAGATTTCCAGATCACATTGGCATTTATCATGAGGGGCAAACAAAATGCATGCCAAATGGTTTCTTGCTTAAATGGTAACCTTTGTTTATGACGATTCAGCTTTGTTTATGACAATTTTATGATACCAGGAAGGAATTATGGAAGTAAAACACCTCCTTTAAAACAAATTGCCCTTGAATCCTAAGTAACACAGGCCAAAGGAGCGGTTTCCCTGTTTGAGCATCGGCTCTAGTTTGTATTGTACCATGTCCTCCTCAATCTGATGGATTGACTTCAAGGTATATTTTTTAATAGAAACAATAGTAGCAAAAAAACAAAACAGTAGTAATAATGGTTGTTTCCAAGCCCAATAAACTAAAGCCTTAATATTTAACTAGGTTCTGGAATCTCTACTTAACTCTTTCGTGTGCTGAATGTAGTAGTATAAAATCTAACCAACCTTCAGAGAGTCTTGGGGTGTCGGTGTCAGCTGGTGGGGCCTCCAGTTGTGCCCCCCCCTCCAGTTAAGGGTCACTGAGGGCGGCCCCTGCACTATCTGAGGTGGGAGTGCTGTTCTGGGGTAGAGATAGTGAGCTGTCACCTGTGGTGCTCAGTGACAGTGGGGGCTCTGAGGTGGTTGAGGTCCGAGATGAGGTCCAAGCAGGGGCTCCTAATCTTTGCCCAGTGACCCCCAAAGGGGAGTCCATAGGGGGATTCAGCATGTCCAGGAGTCGTCTGAGATGATATGCAAAGGGCGCGGTGTATGTGCAGTTTGAGGGGAGGTAGGTGTGTAGCATTAGGCCGCAGGAGGGGTAGGGCTGCGGCTGAGGGAAGCCCGGGGACGCGAGTGGTGGGGAGGCTAAAGGGTGGAGGCAGTGGGAGGTTGGGGGGCAGCCGGGAAGGAGGAGGTAATGGCTGGGTCCCACCGCTGCTCTCCCTTCTGCCCCTCTGTTCCCGCGGGGCTGGGGCGCGGGGGGAGGAGTCCTTAGAGGAGGAGGCCATGGTGAGCTGCCCCCCCCCCGCAGGCAAGGACCACATCTCCCGCCTGCAGCCAGGAACCGTGTGATACCATGTGGGACTGTCTGCTTTTGGTCCTGAATCACGTGTGCTGAAATAGGTTACACTCGAATATGGTGTGCTTCTTATTCCAGAGACTAGGAGTTTTGCATGTGGGACAGAAGCTTGAAGAACAAAATGAATTTGAGAAGACTTACAAAAATGGTGGGTAATTTCCTCAATAGAGGCAGAGTCACTCAAATGGTGAAATAAACTATTTTGGATTTAGGAACTCTGGTTGTCACTTAAGTCGCTGTCCGTTGACTTTTCCTTGTGTTCACAGCCTGGGCTGACAACGCAAATGCTTGTGCCAAACAGTACGCGGGCACTGGTGCCTTGAAGACGGACTTTACCAGGCAAGCCATGCTTTTCAAGTAGCACTGCAGATATTCGGGTCTCGCGTCCCGTCAGGATGCCCCAGGAGCTTTTGGGCCGCAGCAGAACCCCAGCCCCCGGCGCCTCGGGTCACAGCAGTCGAGTCAGGCTTGCTGGGAGGGGAGGCCCGGGCGCTGGAGGGTTCCTAGCCTCCCTGGGTGGTTGTGCCGCGTGGGGGGCAGCCTCGGCCCCTCAGCCCCTCCCAGACCTCGCGGTGCACCCCGGTCACTGCGGGCTGGGGCGGGGCTGAGACCCTGAACCTCAGGGTAGCAGCCAGGTGATGCCCGTGCAGCTTTCCAGGACCGCACTGGTTAGTGAGAGGTCAAGACGTGGGGATTTGTACAGATGTGGGTCTTTTTCTGCCATAGGGACTCCCTGGGAGCAAACTAAGATTCCTAGTCTCTGCCGTGTTCTGGCTGCTTAACCTGGTCTGGGTGTTTCTCTTCACGTTTCTTACCTTTGCCGCTGGCCCTGAGTGTTTTTCTCTTTGTGCCCACTTAGGTAATATTTTAGAAAAAGAATGCATATTTCTTGGACCCGCTAGAGGATTCCTTTGTGAGGTGTCTCCTTTATGCTTTCAGGGGTGATCTTTAAAATCTTTGTAACTCACTTATCTCCATACCACATACTTATTGGCCACAAAACTGTGGGAGAATTTAATATACAGATCTGTAACTCGGAATTCAACTCTTTTAACCAGAACTGGGAAGAGAACTCAGCTGGGACTGCTAATGGATGGCTGGAACTCCCTGATACGGTATTACAAGAACAACTTTTCTGATGGCTTTAGGCAGGTAGGTTTGTATTTGGTGCTCATGTTTGGTCCTCGCGTGGTCGTATCATTACTTCGCGTTGGGGAGTTACTAATTTCCTTCCTCTGTTCTAGGATTCCATAGACTTGTTTCTTGGAAACTACTCAGTGGATGAATTAGAATCTCATAGTCCTTTAAGTGTTCCACGGGATTTGAAATTCCTGGCTGTAAGAAACCTTTATGTTTTTCAAGCCTTTTTTTTTTTTTTTAAGATTGATTGATTGATTTTAGAGCGTGTGCAAGTGGCAGTGGGCAGGGGCAGAGGGAGAGAGAATCTCAAGCAGACTCCCTGCTGAGCACGACCCTGAGATCCTGACCTGAGCCGAAATCAAGAGCTGGACACTTAACCGAGCGCACCACGCCGGCGCCCCTGTTTTTCAAGTTTTTAAAAGCATTATGTCTGGAGGTATAGATGGTGCCGACTCCCCTTGATTTAAAACTTTACACATTGTTCTAAATGGACTGTAAATACTTTGTTTCCCTGAGGAGAAGGTAAGGGAAAGGAGTAAAATAACTCTGGGGCGTTTGTTTTCTGTGACACTTCACTGTCGGTTTATGTGAGAACACATGAGCAAAAGGGAGTGTGGAAGGTTTC
Organism: Neomonachus schauinslandi; assembly: GCF_002201575.2. NCBI lineage: Eukaryota > Metazoa > Chordata > Mammalia > Carnivora > Phocidae > Neomonachus > Neomonachus schauinslandi. The sequence continues at coordinate 199,587,246 of NC_058403.1, read as the reverse complement.
TTGTTTCTGGAAGACTCGACTCCTGTCACAATCAGGGGTTGCTGGGGGCCAGCCTGTAACATGGAAGGCAGAGTGTGTCTTTGACACTTCTCTCCTTTTTGCCTCCTCTGCTCACCAGACTTTGTAGGAGCCTTTCTGGGGTTTCATCCAGTGGGCAGAGTGTTCCCGAATGTTGCTGGCTGGCGTCCCGGCCTCTCACTCGGGCAGCCCCCTCAGCATGCCCGTGTTTGGACCAGAGCCGTGCTTCCTCAGATGTTGTGACCTAACCAGTCTGAAAACTGGGGCAACTGTGGTTGAACCCCCAAAATAATGATGTTTTGCTGGGGAAAGATATTTTGTATATTAGATTGCAGACGGGTTTTATTCTTTTTCAAGTGCAACTGACTTCAGAACCATTGAGTAGCATTCTTAAGTGATGGCTCGTCTCTCCATTTTTCTTTTCAGTTGCCTATTATCATGGTTGTTGCCTTCTCGATGTGCATTATCTGTTTGCTGATGGCCGGTAAGTCTGCCCTTCTCTCACAGACTCACATTGATCTCTGAGAATCTGCCACTTCCTTATACAGCATCTTGAGATTGTGAGTCTGCTCAACACTTGATGTTTTCCCGTTAAATTTAGTGAGCAAAGTGAGTGGATGTGATTAGTCCTTAGATGTGACCGGAGGAAGAACATATACTGATAATTGTTTAGTTTTTTTACTTAAGATTTAAACTTTTTTTTTTTTTTTTGTCTTATCACCCAAGTAACACATAGGAATTACAGAAAATACAGTTAGGCAAGAAAGAAGAAAACATTATTTATCATCCTGTCTTCCAGACATAAGCTAACTACTTTTAACATTTTGATGTTTTAATCTTTGTGTGTGTGATTTTTTCACAAGTGAAAGATGTATTTTTTGTAATCTGTTTTCACTGAGCAATATAAGCATTTCCCCGTGTTCTTTATTTTTAATGGCTGCATTAAAATCCATTTATGAATATATAGTTTATTTAACCAACCACCTATTATTAGACAAATATTATTAATAGATTAATACACTACTTATCATTAAATTTTAGTAGGTTGAGGGGCGCCTGGGTGGCTCAGTTACACATCTGACTCTTGATTTCAGCTCAGGTCGTGATCCCAGGGTTGTGAGATCAAGCCCTGTACCGGGCTCCTGCTTAAGATTCTCTTTCTCTCCCCGTCTCTAAAAAAAAAAATTTTTTTTTTTTTTTTTTAGTAGATTGAGAGCAGAATTGCCTAATAAGAACTTGTGCTAACAAGGTCGTTACTGGTTTTCTGTTTTTCTCTCAGTATTTTCCTGTGTTACTAAGTTCATGAGCGTTTAGGATGAGCGCATCTCCGTTCAGTACTCCTCAGAGCTGTGGGGCAGGAGTGTGCGCGTTGGCTGTATTGTGCACTCGGGCCTGTCTTGTCTGAGCCCCGCCCGTTGGCAGGGCCCCATTCCCATGGGCCCCTCTCACCGTGACCCTTTGTTCTCCCACACAGGCCTTACCCCCTTCTCTCCACAGCGTTGTGTCCTTTTCTTACAGCGCTTTGTCCTCTGGCTGCATAAGCCCCTGGGGATCTCTTCTTCAGAGGTGGTGTGCATCTCCAGTGTCCCCGGCTTCCCCAGTGTGTGTTTCTCTTCGTGAGCCATGATTTGCACACTCATTTGTCTTTCCCACTGGATGGGAAACTCTTTGAGGGCAGAGACTGTGTCTTGCTCATTGTTTTGTCTCCTGTGTCTGGGCTATAGTAAACTCTCAGCAAAAGTCTGCTGAGCCAGGGACCCTTAACCCCACGCCCGACGCGCATTCTGGAAGGGAGACTCTGTAGGTGCCTGTTGCTCTCTGTAATACCCATACTCCCCTTGGGGTTCAGCACTATAGACAGTCACCATGTAGGGGAGGGAGCCATCCTGTTACTCTCAGGCAGGAGTTAGCGGACGTTCTCTGTAAAGAGCAAGATAATAACTAGTTTAAACTTCCCAAATTGCATATCCTCTCTGTTGCACATTGTTTATTTTTACAGCTCTTGAAAAATGTAAAAACCATTCTTAGCTCAGAGTACCAAACAGCTGAGGGCTCTGGAGCACAGGCAGAGCTGTGTGGCGTAAGTCGGGTCCCGGGTCCAGGTTGGGGGCAGGAAGGAAGAGGACAGGGCCAGCCAGCACGTGCCGCCCGTGATTCCTCTGAGGGCCACGCTCTTCGCTCCCTCGACTCTCTGACTGCTTTAAAACACTGCCTAGTGGATGCCACTTTCTGGGAGCCTGTGTCCCGTGAAATTCGTTTCGTCACTTTGTTCTGTGTTTCCTTGGCTTCCCTGTGGAACCTCCGGAGAGGCAGGCAAGTCAAGGCAGAGAGCTCGGCCTGAACAAATGGGACAGTTCCTTTGGGGGATGGTCCCCAGTTGGGCTTGTGAGGAACTGCCTTTCTTCTTTGTCCGAGAAGAATTTAAAAACTCAAAGGTGTGAACATTAGCGATCACGTGAATTGGTCCGTGTTTTGTGTACGAAGAGATCGACGCCGTGGATGGCAGCACTGCGTGTCCGTTCGTTGCCATAAGGTGATGAGCGCTGTGATGTGTAGATAGGGTAGCGTCTGATTTGCAGCCTGTACTTTGGGTTTTTAGAGAGTGGGGGGTAAGGGCAGCGTGAACCCCGACAGCCGACGAGGAAAGAGCGCGGAGCCTGCTATTCTCCCACCGTCTCCTCCTCTGTGTGGGTCCCCTGGCGCAGGAGGGCAGAAGCACTCGGTTCAGCTGCGCGAGGAGTAGAACAAAGTAGATCTTTTCCCGCTGCCGCTAACCTTCACGAACTCTAGACGTTGCAAAAAGTGCCGATCGGGAGAGTCGTGTGAAGTAGATCATTAAAATATGTCCCTGAGTTTTGTTTTATATGCTTTCATACATAGCTTTTCTGAAGCATGTATGTTTTGTAATTTTTTTGTGTGTAGGCATTTTGATTGTGGCGAATGTATTACTAATAGCTTCTTCTAATATGAAAGTACCTAATCTTAAAGTAAGGAATTATTTGTGTGATGTCACATAGGACAGTCAGATGGTTCTCATGCTGTGGCCTCTGGGCCAGTGGCGTCAATGTTACCTGGGAACTTGTTAGAATGCAGATTCTTGGGTCCCACCCGGACCTGCCAAGTCAGAATCTCCGGGGTTGCCTGGCAGCTGATGTCTTATCGAGCCCTGGAAAGGATTCTAACGCCAGCCAGAGTTCAAGAACCACTTGTTCAAACCCTAATTGAGAGGTTCTTGTATTTTTCCTGTAGATGTGCTGATAAACTTTGATGTTGTCAAGATTAAACTTTAGATTTTAATGTTTAAACACTAGACTTTAATGTTGCTAAGCAGCTGAAAGCTGGATCTGGGATCAATAAAATGATTTTTTTTTAAGGTCCCATTTATTCATTTGAGACAGAGAACGAGCATGAGTGGGGGGAGGGACAGAGACAGAGGGAGAAGCAGGTTCCCCACTGAGCAGGGAGCCCGATGTGGGACTCAATCCCAGGACCCAGAGATCATGACCTGAGCCAAAGGCAGATGCCCAACCATCTGAGCCACCCAGGCGCCCCTCAATAAAATGATTTTTATTTATCAACTCTTCTTTTTTTATTTTATTTATTTGAGCGAGAAAGTGAGAGAGAGCATAAGCAGTGGGGAAAGGCCGAGGGAGAGGGAGAAGCAGACTCCCCGCTGAGCAGGGAGCCCGATGGCGGGGCTCGATCCCAGGACCCTGGGATCATGGCCTGAGCCGAAGGCAGATGCTTAACCGACTGAGCCACCTAGGTGCTCCAACTCTTTGTTTTTTAATATCAACAGGTGACACTTGGACAGAAACACTGGCCTATGTGCTCTTTTGGGGAGTTGCAAGCATTGGAACATTTTTCATTATTCTTTATAATGGCAAAGATTTTGTCGATGCTCCCAGATTGGTCCAGAAAGAAAAGATGGACTGAATTTGTGTCTGTGGAAAGCGGCTTGGCTTGGAAGATTCCATTATGCAGAACTGGAGTCTTTACTGACCCGCTTTCCACGTCAGCCCGAGGTCTTTCGAAAGCCTTTCTCCGGACGTCTGCCCTCTGCTTTGTGCCCGGGGGGGACCTGCAGTCGGCCCGGTGTTCCTGCCCTGCCCATCTCTTCACTACTGGGGGGCTCTAGCTATAATTGGAAGCTCTTCTGTAATTAAAAGGTCACTGAATCCAGCTCCTGGGATGGAAGGAATCTATTCCTTGTCGATTTGATCAACTCTTGCAGAATAAGTAATATATTCAAGAACTCTAGCTTCTTTCCTTGTTTAAAATGGTAAAATTATTTTTCTAGCTCAGTTTCCTTATTGTCACTGTAGAAGCAGTTGCTGTTCGCCAGCAGACGTCCCCACACATCTTTGGGCTTTTCCTAAGAGATGAGTGATAAGCTAACATGCCTGTGTTGATGAGGCGGAAGTCTCTCGCAGACGTCAGGTAGTCAGCCGGAGAAGGGAGCCGGGTCTGGCATCCTGTTGGGGTTTCGGTTGGACTGCCTCTTGAGTTCAGCTTGAACTGGAGTGCAAAGAAGTTCAGATAGGATTTATCTTTTTTACAAGGTGTAAATGAAATCAAAGAATGTAAAGTCTGTGTCTTATGCTAAAGGTCCAAAGCCGCCTCTGTTTTAAGGATTCGCCGCAGCGTGGGAAAGACCCTCGGCTGGTCGGCTCCCCCTCCCGGCTGTGGTGTTCCCTTGGGGTTCATTCATCGAGCCGCGCGAGCCCTGGGGAGGCTCCATGCCTGGCACCGTCAGCGCTTCTCACTTTGTAAAGGTTTTTGTTAGCTTTATTCTATCAATAAGTGTGTCTGAAATTTAGTGCTTCCTGGTAGTTAGAGTTCTCCAAATCAAGGACCAACTTCATTGTTAATTTATGTGCAAAAACAAGCCTGAAAAATATGCTTTAGAAGCTGTGCATAGTTCTAATTATAAGTTGGACTGTATATTCAAACTGTAATTATGAAGTTTAAATATTAGAAAAGTGTGTAGAGTAGTATACTTGCCACTATTTTAAAACCGATTAAATACTGCTACAATATTTGTGTTGTGCTTGCAAATATGTACAGTTTTTTTCAATAGTGGTCCTTAAATATCTCTCACAGCGCCTTTATTTCAACATCACTTTTTTTTTCAACATTATTTTTTTAAACAATAAGAGTTGTTGCTTCTAGAAGCTCTAAAGGAGAATAGCTGGAAGCCCTCGGTAGCTTAAAATCAGTCATTAAAACTCCCAGTAGGGTAAATAATTAGAACTACCTATTCTTAACATGTAAATAAGCATAATTTGTTCCAAAGATGAAATGTTTGAAACGTGGTTCATGTCTACTGCAATATATTACTCAAGTGCTCCCGGACATTTCACGTGAAGACCTGACTTCCACAGCCACGGCAAAGACCAAGTGAGAGCCGCTCGGGTGGCTGTTCCGCAGCCGATGGACTGATGCTGGCTTGTCAGAGCCTCAGGTGTCCGTGTTCAGAGCCCTGCCGTGCTGTGATTTCTAAGTTCATGTACTGTACATCCTTAAGTGAAAATAAACATCATACTCTTTTCTAACCACCGTTGGTATCATTCCTGTACTTTGTCTTGAAAGGGATATTCTTTTTTTATTTTGTAATTTTTTAAAAGATTTTATTTATTTGAGAGGGAGCACCAGCAGGGGGAGTGGGAGAGGGAGACGCAGGCTTCCTGCGGAGCAGGGAGCCCGATGCGGGGCTCGATCCCAGGACCCCGGGATCACGACCTGAGCCGAAGGCAGACCGACTGAGCCACCCAGGCGCCCCTTTATTTTAGAATTTTAGAACTCAAACAAAGCAGTGCATGCAGGGGCTTTATAGAAAAGTAGACAGTGTAAGTAAGCAAGAAAATCCATAGCTTCTGAAATCCTACTTTCCAGTTATCACTTGAGAAATTGTGTTCATCTGTGTAATTATTTTTTAGTTAAAGATAAAACCAGGGAAATATTTAGTGAAGTGTGACATCCATAAAAAGATGTCCCCTGCATCCACCTCTCCCCCCAAGTTAGTTTTTCAAAAGGATACAGGTCTCACCTTGGCAGAGGGACAGTGTTGCTTACTAGAAACTGATCTCTCGGGCCACGGAATGTGTCCGGGACAAGGTGGGAATGACCTGGGAGGCCTCCACCCACGTGGAGGGTAGTGAGGCAAAAGTCCTTGGAGATGGGATGTGGAGTCTGCCGTCCCCCTCATGAGCCGAGCAGAGCCGCCTCAGGCTGTGTCCGGCCCGTCCCTGGTGTCGGCTCTCTGCATGGGCTCTAGCAGCTTCCTTTCCTGCCCAGGCTGGTGAACAGGAGCCACCCCAGCGGCTTCCTGCGAAGGGGTTTTCAGGAATTCTCTACCACCCACCCCCGTGACCTTCTGTCCTTCCCTCCGATACACTAATCTGTGTTTTGTGCCTGGTAACCTCTAGCTCCTTCCTCGCCATGGGGCGAAAAGAAAGGTTACTGATGCTCTGATTGCTTGGTTATACTTCAGTACGAATGAGATCTTAGTCCGTGTGTTACCCACGGCGTCTGTTTGTGCTCTTATTTGCAGCTCCGGAATGACAAGCTTTGTCCCGTTGAGGATTCTGGGACCAGGGAGTGGGAGGTGGGAGGAGTGGGGCTGGTCCCCAGAGTTATGTGACGCAGATGCGTCAGTCCTGACGGACTGGGATGTACCGTGGTGTCAGGACTGGAATTGGAGGTGCGCTGCGGGTGGCGTGGGGGGAAGCGGCTTAAATCAGGCTTTTGGGGTTTTATCATCCAAGAGTCCTGATGTCAGAAGAAAGTATCCCAATAAGGATATGTTAGGGTAAGTTTTTAGAATTTCCTGTCCGTTGCCCCGTGAGCCTCCCCAGCACGGCTGCTTGGCTCATGGAAGCCAGCTAGACCGAAACGCCAGTCTTTCTCGTAACCTAATCTCGGGAGTGTCGCCCCATCACGTCTGCCGTTCTCTGTGGGTTCGAAACCAGTCAGTGGATCCAGCTCATGCGAGGGGAGGGGAGGGACCACACGGGGGCACGAGCGCCAGGAGGTGGGCATCCCTGGGGCCATCTTAGAAGTTGGCCGCCTTAGCCAGTGAGGAGCGAGACTCCGGGCTGGTGCCCCGAGAGCCCAGTGGCCTCCTGCCAGGCGGGGCAGCTTAGGCCAGGACCGACAGGTTCTGGTCACCTAACTCCGCATGGCAGACTAGCCGCAGCAGCGCAGAACAGCGATACCATGTTCTGCTCACAAAACCCTGCAGTCTGGGCAGGGCCTCACGGGCATCGCTCATCTCTGCTGCACTTGGCACTGGCCGGGTGGCTCCGAGGCCGGGGCCCTCTGTCACCAGCCGCTTGCTCTCACCTGGGAAGGGGCGGGCGGCAGGGGAGAAGGGGGAGAGAGGAAGTGGAAGCAGGAGGGGGTGGGGAGGCAGAAGGAGGCGACAGACACTGCAGTGTGCGAGGACCTCCCCGCTGTTGCCCGGCTCCGGGCTCCCTGTCCTCCGGGGAAGGAGCGCTAGGGGAGAAGGCACCTTGCTGTAGAAGCTCAGTACCTCGGCTCAGTACCTCGGCTCAGTCTAAAGCTTCGCTGCTTCCCTCTGTCCTGTGCTTTAGGGGCCCGTAACAGAATGGGGGCGATCAAGCCCTGCCCCTGCGGAGGCCCGTGTTCTTCCCAGGGCCACCCCGCGTCCTCCCAGAGGGGTTAGCACGGGCCTTGCTTGCTCGTCATTCTTCACATTTCCCCGCACGCCTTACTGGTCGAGTACATCCGTGGATCCCTAGACAGGTGTGTCGCTGTGTGCGCACTCAGCTTGGTGTTTCTCACCCGTGGTGGTGGTCCCAGCTGTCGTCCCTTCCTGCCAGTCTCTTTATAGTGAATGAATTTACGACAGTCTCCGTGTTCATCCGGACTTATAGATCACACTTCCCTTTTTATCCAGTCTGGTCCGGTCTGATGCTGATGGACATTTCGGTGGTTTCTGGTTGGTAGCTCTTGCACTCCGTACGGCTGTGCGCCTTCCCCACGCCTCCTGGCTCACGTGGGAGCGTGTTTCTCCCTGTTCTCTGCCCGGAAATATACAAGAATAACATGAAATCGTGTTCTAAATGGCTTGTGCCATTTATAGGCCCAGTGGCTCCACGTGACTACCAACGCTCGGTATGCCAGACTTCCTAATTTTTTCATCCGGGAGGTATAAAGTGGTATCTCATTCTGGCATTTCTCCAATCCCTGATGAGCCTGAGCATCTTTTCGTCATTCTTTTTTTGGTCTTCGGTGTTCCCGTTCTGTGCCTTGTTGAGGTCTTCTGCCAGTTTCTGTTAGACTGTCTGTCCTTCTTGATTTGTTGTAAACTTCTTTGTATTCTAGAGAGTTGTTTGTTGGTTATATGTGCTATATAAATCTTCTCCCACAGATCATGCAGGGCAGGGCCCCCATGTCAAACCCGCAGTGGGATTCTGTTGCTCTTTGAAGAAAAGCTAAGCCCCTTGCCTGGCCCACAAGGCCTTACTGACCTGACCCTGCCCACTCCTCCAAGCCCCCCTCCAATCACTCTCCCCATTCCAACCACTGGCCTCCTTTCTGCTCTTTCTCACCTCAGGGCCTTTGCACGTGCTGTTGCCTCTGCCTAGACAGACATTCTGTCCTCAAAGCTCCTCCTCGACCACCTGACTGAAGTAATATCCCTCTCACACCATCCCTCGACCCATTTCTTGCCTTCTTAGAAACGATCACATTCTGTACTCATTTGTTACCCATGATCGTCACTCTTCCCTCCCAGAATGTAAGTGCCATGAAGGCCAGGGACCGTGTCTGTTCTGTTCAGCACCGTCCCCAGCACCTACCCCGGGACTGGTTTGTAATGCAGTTGGTGCTCTCAATGAAGGCTGATACTATGCAGGGCCACGGTCAGGAAGAGAGGTGGTGCCCATGTCTGATACTGGTCAGGACATTCTGGTTAAGAATTTCCTATTTGTCGATAACGTTTTGACCTTACAAGTGGATGTTTAAATCTGTTATTTATTTTTCTTCCCCTGACTAATGTCGAGTAGAAACTGATGGGGGGGGGTTAATTCTCTGCCCCAGCTTTCCTGTCAAGTAGAACAGCCACAGATTAATCTTTCTACGGAACTCGGGCAGAGGTCGAACAGAGTAGTTTGCACATGGCCCCTCTGCCCCTAGGACAGTTGTAAGGACACACTCACGCCTACTGCGGTTTCTCGTGGCCTCAGCCAGAGAGAGACCCTGAAACGGGCAGGCTGCCCAGGACACCTCTCAGTGGGGTTGAGAAGATTCTGAGCTCACACCCTGTTTTATACCCAGCAAGGGAGACATAATTTTTCTGACTTTTCTTAGGGAATCTAACCATCACGTGAGGGTCTTTGTACACCGACCGCATCAGTGGGCTTCACTGGCTCTATGGGGGAGACATGGGGAAGGTGACAGAAACAAGACGCTGGGTGGATCCTCCTTTATTGGCCATGTTTTGCGAATCGGCTCGTCTGTTTACATAATGAAGGGAAATCTTGTGTGAAGAGAGAGCTCTTAAAACCACAGCCAGTACGTGACCAAAAACCTACAGATACACTTGTGTAGGGTTTTATTTATGAGGACAATTGCTAAAAACCCAGCTGTTTCCCTCCCTGATTGCGTAGAGCAAAGCCAAGGGCCATTACGCCTCCAGCATTAATAGAAAGCTCCCTGGAGCCCGCGATCTGGCCGTGGCATCCTGGTGACTGTTACGTGGACAGGGATGGAACGTCCCTTTTCTCCCTCCAGCCCTCCGGGAGGAGGGTGGACGAACACCAGTTGACCACTTTCGTGCAGTACCTAGAAAACGGTCAGCCAAGGATTTTTTGAGACAGGACTTAATTACGGGTTCAAGAGGATGCTTGAGAACTATTCTGCTCTTCATGAAGTTCACAGAAACCAGAATAAAACTGAATCAAAACCTGAGGCCTTTTCATCTCGAGCACATTATTCCTGAACAGCGTGATTTCATCTGTCCGACTTTGGGGCGCAAAAATTATTCTGCAGAAGTGGCTTTTCCATACAGTTGAAGGGCTCAAAAATGCTTTCAAACGTTTCAAGGTCATTTTTTATGTAAATATTCCTAAATGCACGACCCATCGTGGGGCCCTGGTTCTCGGGTTTGGCTGGCTCTGGGCGGGGCCTGGGTGGGCACGGGGAGATGTCAAGGCTCGCTCACAGGTGGTTCGGATGGGCGGCCAGGGGTAGAAGCAGTGACACACAGTAACTGAATACAGGAATGAGTTAGGGCAGTGTTGGCCTCTACGGTCCTGAGGATACTTGGCATTTGAGGCTGACACCCCTGCTGATGCCGGACCCCAGGAGGGGCGGCCAGGGTTGTTAAGACCGTGACCGTGCCTGTGGGCTTAGCGGGAGTCCTCTCTGTAGGGATTCAGGAACCGTGTATTTGTGCCACGTATTTGACATGGAGTGCGCCCAACTCTTCAAGCCCTGGTAGGTAAGGTTTGTCGACACTGAACTCTCTGATGAGAAATCAGAGGACTGGGTACTTGTGGTTAGTAAATGCTGGTGCACACATTTTAAAGGCAGGCGACCTTTTTATAACTGGCCGTGAGGTGAAGCTGCGAAATATTGATAAGATGGCTATAAAAAAGGCAGAAGTCCTTCCTAATGCCTATTTTTGTTATATAGGACACTTAGATCATGAAAACGAAGTAGAGAAAAAACAAAAAACCTCCAACTGATGTCCCACATGAGCGTTTAAGTGTCTTCGAAGATGTTTGTACAAATCTACCCAAAGAAACGTCCCTGAATCCTGTATGTCGGGGAAGCACGGAATGTTAGGGTAGGAAGGGGCCGGATCCGCTTAGGGATAACCTTGACCTACTTATTGTGGTTGAAAAAAGACAGGAGACGTGGGCACGGTGCACTGATGCTGTATCATAAATACGGTGTCTTCAGTTACAAGAGGCTCTGTTTGAGTTATATACACTCTAGAAAACTTATGTACAAATAATTTAAAATGGATTGTAAGTGATGTTCATGGTCTTTGCTCTAACGAGTTGGCCACCATGTCCAACTATAACACCTTCTATGGGAAAGTTGGATTTACTTTCACCCTGGACGTGGCTCTGGCATCTTTTCCAACACCCTGGGATAGGGGCCGTCTGCACGGACTGCTCAGGTGGTTTGGGGTTGCGTACTGTAATTGGGAGGACCGGGCCTGGACCCGCTGTGAGAGATGTCAGATCACAGAAGTGACCCCCTTTGTGGACCCCAACAAAGGCCTCCCTGCTGCGTGGCCAGTCTTGTTAGTGAAGAACACAGCAGTTGCGTATTCACTATGACTCAAAAAAAAAAAGAGAGACTTGATTTCACACCAGTGACATTCAGATCTGTCATCTCAGGCACTTGAAAAAAACCTCTTTTCCAACCGATCTAAAAAAACAATTGCCCTCTGATATTTTGGGATTTCTTCAGAAGGAAAAAACCACTTAAATTTTATTCCATAAAAATTATAGTCAAATTTCAGCTCACAGTGTGTCCTAATCCTAGGACTTCCCTAGAGTCAAGAAAGTGATTGTCTTCAAGACTGGCCTTGAGAAGCCCGCATTTCTAGTGACAAGGAGGCAGCACGGTGCGACCTTGGGGGGACGCAGAGGGGAGCAGGGCCCACTCCGCGGGCGGGGTGTGGGTCCTCCCGAGGGAGCCGTCTTCCTCCACAATTCTTGATGCACTCAGGAAGACGACGGGCTGAGTATTTCTGGAGCAAATATTTTTACAAGTAGCCAAAGGAGATGCCGCCTGTAAATCCTAGCTGCAGGGCAGGGAGCAGCCGACCACGGTCTCTCGGAAGCCCAGTCCTCAGGCCACGGGGGGCGTGTCTCCCCTCTTGAGGCAGCGCACGATGAAAGTCCCCAGGGCCACCAGGGGGATGCACATGATGGAGGAGGCCACCAGCAGCCCGATGACAGCCAGGGCGTATGGGGGGTAATCCTTGGTCACAAGCTGACCCTGAAAGGAGAAACGGAGGGTCAGCAGGAAGGGGCCGCTGCAGGCCAAGCGTGGCTTGGAGAGGCTGTGTGCGGTGGGGGTGTCTGGGGCCACCTGGTTCTGCAGCTCACTAGCAAGTGTGCTGGGCAGGCTGGTCTCCCTTGCCTTCGCTCTCTTCCGTACACCTCACCCATCGTGCATACCGCTACCCTTGAAGAGTCACCACAAGAATCATCAAGGGCCTTCCACTTGAGGCACCATTCGGGGCCCCAACATGGAAGGGGGCTAACCTCAGCCCAGTGCTGTCCAACAGAACCTTCTGGGAGGGTAGGAATGTTCCGTATCGGTGTTGTCCAACGTGGCAGCTGCAGCCACAGGGCGCTACTGAGCACTTGAAATGTGGCCAGTGAGAGTGAAGAACTGAATTTTAATCTTGATTGAGTTGTAATGAATTTAAATGTGAATAGCCCCATGTGGCTGTTGGCTACCATCTTGAACGCACAGCCCTAGTCAGGAGAAGGCTTGATGAACCTCTGGATTTAGTTGCTGGATGTTTCCCTGAATGCACATGCATTAAAGCTGATGAGAAATGAGGTCAAAAAGCCCACAAAGGCCACCTTTCCATGAGGGAGCCACGGAACAGCTACGTCCAGGGGAAGCGGGTGTTTGCTGTCAACCAAGCGTGGTTTGTAAACCAAAACGCTGCTTAGAGTGTGGTGTGGGAAACCAGCCCACAGACTTTGGGTTGCTCATCTCTTCCCTTTTTTTGTTCTGTCCTGACCAGTGCAGAAACTGGGGAGGGGAGGGGTGACATTTAGAAGCTGTTGTAGCAATTCGACAGCTTCGTCTTGTGTCTGTTGAATATAATAAGTAATTGGAGCTTGTATTCTATAGATCTTTTTCTCATTTCACTTTTCAAGTGGTTCCCTGTCCTTGCATCTTACAAAAGTATCAGGCTGCTATGGATTGGGGAAGACTCCCTGGTCCCCCGGCCACGGCTGGAGAGGCCCAGCGGCTGGAACCAGGGGTGGGGCGCCTCCGGCCGCCGTCGGCCATGTTCGCTATGAAAGCGCGTCTGTGTAGGGACCGCCCGGGCTGGCTGTTCAGACTCTGACACACTGTCCTTCTGCCCTGAGCGAGCCTGTTCTGTCCCAGCCGCACGCGGAGCCGGGCCCTGCCAGGATGCGGCACCCCGCTGCTAACAGGGTCCCCTCAGGCCCCTGCGGTGTCCCTTCCAGGGCTCAGGGGCCTGGCCCTCCAGGCTCGCTCTGCCTTCCCCGAGGAGGCCTAATGGACAGAGGTCGGAGGGCCTGGGGTGGAGGAGGAGGAGGAAGAGAGTGCTGCCCGGGCTGGGAACCAGCGCCGTGCAGGAGACCTTCTCCCGGCCTCCAGGAAAGGCCCCCTGGGAAGTTCTGGAGGGAATCCTACTCACTTTACTGGAGCACCTGTCGAAAAACCAAAGCTCACTTCTGCTGCCCTGGGCTGAGTGTTTTTCAGTACCTGGGTGATGTTTCCGCGTCATGACAAATAACCTGCCCACACAGGGAAATGGGTCTTTGGTTTCAGCAAACGTAAAGCCGGGGCTTGAGAGCGAGCCTGGGGGCCCTGAGACGGAGGGTACCTGGGAGGCGTCCCAGGCTTGGTACTGCAGGGTCCCCGTGAGGATGTAGTCACTCAGGTAGAAGACAAAGAGGCTGATGATGAGCAGTGGGCTCACGCCGGCCCACATGGCCTTCCAGTACCAGTTCAGGGTGCGGCCAGTCATGGCCTTAAGGTCACCTTCAAACCTATTTGGGAAATGGGGAGAAAGTCTGGATTACCCATGCTGTTGGGGCGAGGGGGGCTCCGGCTTTCATATCCCTTTATCCCTTTGCTTAGGAAGATTCTGTTCTGTGCACCACCGATGATCACCTCTCCGGGGTCCCTCTCTGATGCCTTCTGGGGAGAGGGTGTGTGGGGTGGGGAGGGGAGAGGAGCTGAGGCTGCCACAGAGCAGGGCAGCAAACCAGGGGGCTGCTTTCCATGGTGGGAGAAGTAGGCATGGAGAGGGGCGGGGTGGGTGGGCTGAGGCGAGACGGTCACCAGCTGCAGCCATGGCCACTTGCCACACTTGGGCCTGGGGCTTGTCCCACAGAAGCCTGCAGACCTCCAGCTGCTGCTGACCTGGCTGGACCCTGGGTTCCAGGCCACGAAGGCTCCTGTGCTTAATGTGAATACCTGGGATTTTCCAGATGACACGTTCTTGTGTCCTTTCACATCCCCTGTCCCCCCCCAGCCCCTCCCCCCCTTCCTGGATAGGGAAAGGCGGGGAGAGCTAGCTGGCTGACGAAGAAAGGGTGACATGGCACTGTTGCTCGGCGGTCACTAGATGGCGCTGTCCCCTGGGCCAGCAGAGGGACTGCCCTCTCCCGGCCATTCCCGGATCCTGCCCCTTACATTACAAACTGCCAGACACCTTCAGTTTCTCCCTCCCTCCGGCCCTCACCACTTAGCACCCCGCCCTTTGCATGGACTTGTGTCCCTTCTCCACCATTTCCCCTGGGCCCTGCCTTCTGGTCCTCTTTCCTCAACCTTCTCTCTTCCTGGGAAACCCCTACTGTCGCAGGGGACCGATCTGTTTCTCCCTCTAGACTGCCATTTCCTAGGTGACCGACTTGTCCCGGTGGACCCAGGACGTCCCCAGTGTTAACACCAAATGTCCCACATCCCAGGAAACCCCTCGGTCCCAAGAAAACAGGGAGAATGAGTCACTCTAACCCCAATGTCCTCGATAGGTAGCAAATGGGAGGGATGGATACAAAAGTCTTTCTTGACCAAAAACGTTTTGGAAGTGCTACACATTATACCCCCTTTTTGAGATTCACAATGGTCTTCAAGGCTCCAAGAAGTCCTATAGGAAAGAAATGTTGGTTTTGTTTAACTTGTGATGTCCCGAAATTATTTGATCACAGAAGTCCCTTGGTGTGACAGCAGACCCCAGAGCTTCCAGGGACACGGTGGGAAATGTGGCTCAACGGGTCTGGTTTCTAGAGTTATGGCTGGTCCTCCCCATTCCCACCACCCTCCAAACCAGTTGGAAGGATCAGAAAAGACTGAGGGTGGGGGGCAGCATGTGACACACCTTTGTAATTGGCTCACCTCTGAGCAGTGCTTCCCACAGTGTAATGTGCCTCGGGCCCCTCCCATGTTAGAAGGTAGGATCTGAGTCAGTGGGCCTGGGCGGCCCGAGATCCCCCCACATTTTCAACAAGTTCCCTGATGATGCTGAGGTTGCTACTCTGGGACCACACCTGGGGCAGCAAGGTTCTCTAGACCAGTGGTTCTCAGACTGAGCTCCCCGGACGCCCTCGGCAACTCCTTAGCAACGTGAGTCCTTGGGCTGCTCTCGGCACCTACATAATCGGAGCCCTGGGGTGAGGCCCAGCGGTCAGTGTCAGAACTGGCCCTCCACGCTTGAGTTTGGAAGCCGCTCTAGACCCCTGGTCTCAGCCCAGCAGCACATTGCATCATCTGGGGAGATTTAAAACATTCCAGTGCTGTATCATGCCCTGGGACCGGGAACCTGACATCCTGAATTTGCCACGTTTTCTAGGGTGTATCAACTGGACTTTGGTCAGCATGTTCGAAAAATACCGATGTTTACCGATGCTCAGAGTGTCTAGTGCCTGGAGGCACGGTTCCCTGCCCCAGTGAGCCGCTGCAGGGTCAACAGGCGAACATCCTATAATAAAAAGTAAAAATACAGAAAGCGGAGAGAGGAGATACTGGTTGAAGGTGGGAATGAGGCAGAGAATTAGCTGGGCAAAGGGAAAAGCAATGCCAAGCTGGAAGAGAAAAGTGAAGTGCATGTACGAAGGGGCCGCTTTCTTTGTGGGCGTGGCCTTTGTGGGCGCGGCCTTCGTGGGCACGTCCCCCCGGCAGGTGTCGGGGGCGGGGCCTCCTCACCTCCGCAGCCCGTACACGTAACACACAGCGATGGTCTCCACCAGGACGATGAGCAGCAGGGACAGTGTGGCAGCATAGTCATTGAATATGTCGAACCAGTAGTTGCCGGCCTCCATGGTGAACACCAGGCCGATGACACAGTTGACGAGGCACACCAGACCTGGGGCCACAAGACCACACGCTCACCTGCCTGAGACGCCCACCCGTTCAGCCAGTTTCCTGTGCCCCAGCGGAGCCACAGACCTCAAGGGGACTCGGCCATGGACTGGCCTTTCTGCCTGTGTATGCCACAGGTGTGTGTGTTCGGGGGGCAACAATGGTGTCCCAAGGAGTGTGTGTCTGCACAAGTCACTGATGTCAGTTCAGGGAGCTGTCCTGCGGGGGGCGTCAAGCTCAGTGGAAAAGAGGAAGTTGTGGGCACTGCTGTCTGGGGGAAGGGGGGGGTCCCACCCTGCCGGTGGGTCTGGTGATGCTGTTTACCCCAACAACTCAGCCTCTGAGCTTACGGGAGGTGAATCGGGGCACCCATCTCAGGACCTCCTAGAGAGGACTCACGTCTGGCCAGAAGAGGGAGCAGGGAGGGGAGGGGAAGACAGGAATGTTCACCCAGCTCCCACTATACATGCCCCTGGCATGTGTCATGCATGGGCTCCAATAGCCTGGGGAGCCCGCTTTCACAGACGGGAAACCCAAGGCTCAGAGAGGAACTTGCCCAACATCCCACAGCATGGAAGTGGTGGAGTCGGGATTCAGATGGAGGCCCTTCTGCCTCCAGAGCCCAGGTTCCTGTCCCAGTCTCCACTGGCTGACTCCCCCAGGGGCCCCACGAAGTATTTGATTCTCAAGCTCCCGCCTGCCCCTCCCACTGCCACACCATGTCCCACCAGTCACCAAGCCCCCGTGCCATCTTGCGGGGACACACCAGGAGAAGGGGCTACGTGCTGGCTGGGGGCTAACGGCACACATCAGGCAGCTACAGAGACCAGGTGCGAGGAGCGATGCTCAGTGCTCGAGGGCTCTGACAAAGGGTGAGCAGCTCTACCTGGCTGGTCAGGACTTTAAGGGGATGGGATGGGAGCTGGGTGGGATTCGGGCTGGGAGAAGGGGCATTGTAGATGTGGTGGGATGGCATCATCGTGGGCAGGGGTCGGGGCCACTGGGTCCCCCAGACACCGCCAGGTGGGATGATGGAGCAGATGGATGGTGGCGCGAAGCAGGGAGGGGGTGGTGAGAAATACAGGTTCCTTCCCTAGCAACCCAAATGCCCCCCAGCGTGGGTGGTCTTATAGGAGATCTTTTATCACGCAGGCGGGAAAGGGGCAGACTGACGGCCACTGGCACCAACGGGGTGGACCGCCCAGAGTTTGGTGAAGACAAGAGACACAAAGAGCACAGACGGTGTGATTTCATTTATATGAAGTTCAAGAGTGGGAAAAACAATCCTAAAGTGGTAGCAGTCAGAGAGAGGTGGCTTCTGGGGTTGGGGGCATATTGACTGGGAAGGGGTGGGGAGGGGCTCTTGGGGGTGCTGGAAATGCTCTGCATCTTGACTTAGGTGGTGGTTACTTGGGTGGAAACATGTAAAAATCATTGAGATTCTGTTTAAGAAATGTACATGTTATAATTGTTATACTTCATTTGAAACAAAGACCAAGGCAGATTCCCTCCTAGCCTGAAGAGTTTTGAGCCCCATGTTGGTGGGTTTGGCCTTCCCCAAGGCTGGGGTGGCCACCGAGCTTCCCCGTGATGGAGAACCAGAGGCACGGGAGAGTCATGCGCACCAGTCCCAGATGGCCCCGAGGAGGAGAGACCACGGCAGGCCCGCCGGAAGGTGGCCACCTTGATGAGCACACAGCTCCTCCATCTGCTTGCGCCCCAGGCCCGGCCCTCCCTGAGCCCCACCTCCCCCACGGATGGGCCCACTCACCGGAGATGGCCTCCTTGGGCAGGTGGCTGGAGATGACCTTGTTGTCGGTCAGAGGCGTGAGGATGGCCGCCGTGTTCCCCAGCATGCTCCCAATGCCCAGCATCAGCAGCATGAAGAAGTAGAGCACCGACCACAGCTGGGACACCTCCATGTTTTTAATGGCCTCAGTATAGACGATGAAAGACAGGCCAGTGCCCTGGACCGCCTGCCCATGGTAAGAAGACAGCAGTTACACCCCCAAGGGGCTTGGGACTCCTTAAGCACACCTGATGCGAAGCAACTTGGGGGACCTGGGAGGTGGCCAGGAGAAGCCACATGGTGAGGTTGGGTTTGCCATCCGCACACCGGCCCCTCGGGCTTAGCGGGGCTTGGTAGAAGTGTGAGCTGTCAGGAGCCCGTATTTGCAAAGTGTGAGGAGACATTTCAGTCATTTCGGAACACTGAGCTCCCCTCTCTGGCGCCAACTCACATCCACTCTGGACGAAATACAGTCAAACAAGGTTTGGATAATTTCTGCTTCTAGTATCATGACCACCGAGGCGTTCTGAGGCCTCAGTGGCTGGGAGGCAAGGTGGGCGAGTGGAGCCACGGGAGCTGGGAGGGCGGGGTTGCTCCGTGGCCAGATCCACGGAGGATACCACTGTGGTGGGGATTCGACCTGTGGAAACAGAGCCTGGAGCTCCTGCTTTAAGACAAACCCTCCAAGAGGGTTGAAAGAGGTCTTAGGTTTGTGTGTGTGTGTGTGGGGGGCCCTGGCTACCAGCCGCAGAAACAAGCCCTCTCTTGGGTCAAGCTCCCCCAATTTAGACCCGAGGGACCACCAGGGAGGATCAAGCAGCGAGCTTGCGAACAGATTTATAAACCCACAAGAAGACAAGCTACTGAGGAAAGAATCAGTGGGAATAATTCCCCAAGATGGCAGATGTTGGTTAGATTGGCAGATTCATGGCAGACCAATGAGCTTAGTGGGATTCGCCGGCTCTGGGTGCAGACAACGGGGGGTGATCCTTTGCAGAGAATTTACAAACAGTAATGAAACCTGCTAAAGTTGGCTTGCTTTTTATCGTTATTATGAGCCAACAAATTCTCGACAGTGCCAATGACAAAACAGACTGCCGTCACTCTCCTGCTCAAGGCCACCCCTAAAACAGCTATGTACGACCTTTTCCAAGAAGCAGAAGATAAAATTGCCAAGATAAACATATCACAAGAAACTATTAGCATGAAAAGCAAATTTGAGGGAAAAAAATCGTGTCTAACAAATGATTGAACCGAAAGGCTCCATCAACAGCTAAATGCCACTTGCAGCTGAAGAGAAAATTAGGGAACTGGTAGGCATATCCCAGGAACGGATCCATGGTGAAGAAAAAAAAAGATAAGAAGTTGGGAAAAGATAAAAGAGAAATGAGCGGACATGTAGGGTGGGATGCGAAGGTCTGGAAGGAATTCTGAGCAGAGACACGGAAGTACAGGCAATGATTAAGAGGTAACGGGTATGAATTTTCCAGAACTGATAAAGACACATGGATCCGCGGATCCAGAAAGCCCAACCTCACCCAAGCCACATTGGATAAATAAAAAATACATCCGCGCTTAGGTGGCCGAGGCCAGAGTCCACAGGAAGGGCACAGAGAAATCAGAGCAAAAGCACTGGGCAGCCGAGTGCTTCCAAGAAGGACAGGACATTTCAGGAGCAACAGTGGAAGCCAGAATCCCATGGCAAACATCTCTGACGTGTCCAGAGATGATAACTGTTAACCTGGAATGTTCCACGCAGGGGAGACAGTCTTTCAAAAGAGTGGACTGAATATCGACATGGCATACAGACAATACCCAAGGAAATTTATCATCAAGAAACAGGTGCTGTACACCTGAAATGAATATAGCCCTGTAATTATACTGGGATTAAAATTAAAGGGGTAAAAAAACAAGCTGCTCTAAAGGAATGCATTTTAAGGGAGAAAACAATCCTGGGAGATGTCTGGGGTGCCGGAGGAAATGGTGAACAGGTAAAAAGGCAAACACTCGGGGAAAGACAAACGCTGAGGAAAAGACAGAAGCGGACAGAGATGGTATTTAAAACTAGAGGGACGAGATGAACGGGCACTACGGTCTTTGTTCTGTTTGGGTGGGAAGTCAAGATCCTGTTGAACCGCAGATTTGGTTGAGTTAAATAGGCATGGGACAAATTTGGGAGGGGAAATTTGCTACATCAGTTCCAAACAGCAGAGATCCCAGCATGACCGCGACAGAAACAGCTCCAGGCCCCGGGATCCTCAAATGTGGCACCCACAGATGGACTCGGGAGGACAAAGGTTAATGACAAAGGCCTCCCGTTGGGTATGAACTGGCAGGTCCCCCCACCCCCGCACACTCACAGGGGCCTAGGCATTTGCAAGGAAGGTGTCACTACCTCTGGGAAATGACACACAGGTTGAACACTAAGGCTGACTGCAGAATCCTCCTCGGCTTGCACTTGTCCCTGTGGGCAGCTCTCGGCGGAGGGAAGCAAGCGGAGACCTGGCCCGCGCCTTACCGTGGCCAGCTCTGACTGCAAGCTGCAGTTTTTCATTTGCGGGAGCACCTCGCTGTATTTGTCGGGGAAGGTGGACTCTAGGTAGCCCTTCACCTGCTCCAGGTTGCTGGCTGTCAGAAAGCCATCTTCCAGGTCAAAAGAATTGGTCAGCAGCAGAATCACCCTGCAGAGCAGAGCACCAGATGGACCTTCGATGATTAGAAAGGCCACGGAACCCTCTCGAAGCCTGGATGCTGGAGGTCCCTCCCCTCTGATCGGGCAAGGTCTCGCCAACAAAGGGACTCTGTTGATCAGTGACCGGTGACCTTTTAAAGTTTGCCGGCGGCGGGGGGGTTTGAATGGCTTTGCAGGAGCCTCAAGTAGGACCGGAGATGAGAAACCAACCCACCCAGCTCGGCCACGTTCACATCTGGGCCAGCACTGTCCGACAGAATGTTTGTGATGATGGGAATATTCTATGTCGGTGCTGCCCAGTGTGGCCCCCACTAACCATGGGGGGCTGCTGAGTGCTTGAATGTGGCGAGTCTGAGAAACCCACTTGAATTCATTTACAGGTAAATGGAAATCAGTTTAAACAAAAATTTAATTCATTGACTTAATTTAACTTAAAATCACAACTGCTTCAATTGATTAAAATTTAATCAACTAATTAGATTTTTAAAAATTAATTATGTGAATCCATCCCCATTTCAATCTGTCAGTAGCCACGTGTGGCTAGTCCCGCACGGGACTCGATCAGGTTTGTCGTGATTTGGGTAAGGGGAAGGGGGCAGAGAGCAGATTCTGGGCTCTCCGCGGCTCACCCGGAGAGCGCTCGGTTACTTCCGAGGTCAGGGAGACGCCGAAGAAACCAAGGCTTGTCTGTTGCACTGCCCTCAGCCCTTAGGCAGGGGTGCCCGGGTTGGGGCCCCGGATGGAGGGCTGCACAGCCGCTGCCTCTCGCCCCTCGCCTTCCCGGCGCCCACCTCTTCCCGGGCGGCCCTGGGAGCCTGGGGGACGTGCCCCCACCCGACGCCTGGGGCTCGCGGGGACGGCCCCCTGGGGCGGGCTTACTTGTTCAAGCAGCTCTCGTAGTTGAAGGTGGCCTTGAAGCCGTAGATGGAGAAGGTCACGATGCTGGCGAAGACGGAGGTGGAGCTGTTGATGAGGGACACGATGATGGCGTGCTTCTGGCAGTCGTTGGACGGCTCGTTGTAGCTGGCGAAGGCGATCAGGCTGCCGAAGCCCAGGCCCAGGGAGAAGAAGATCTGCGTGGCTGCGTTGATCCAGGCCTTGGGGTTGGCCAGCTGCTCTAGCTGCAAAGCCAGGCAAGGGACGGGGCTGCTGAACCAACCCTGTGACCCACTGGCAGGGGCAGGAGGCCCGGCAAGGGGGACCGAGCGTGCCTGTGCCCCCCCTCGCCCCCCGCAGGAGCCCGGCCACTCCCCAGGAGCCCGCAGCATGGGCTCACGTCCCATCCTCCACAGCGCCTTTCCCCGCAGACGTGTGCAATTGAAAAGAGCAGGGTGAAGTGATTTAAGACATTGGGGGCCATCTGGAATGTGGGGGGGCATCTCGGCAGGGGGGGGGGCGCTGCCACAGTCATTTTGTTTCCAGATTTGCTAAATGAAGAACCTGTTTTGTCCCAAAGTCGGTAGTGCCCCCCGCCCCCCACACCATCTCCACACACCCTGCCGATGGATGAGCATTGGCCGTGGGGTGCAGGGGAGCGGGTGGGCTGGGGAGGGATCACAGGATACCCTGCGGAGTGTGGATTTACCCCTGTAGGGAAAGGGGTGCGTGGAGGTACACAGGCAGGAGAGAGAGAAGTGGTTGGATGATAAATCACATAGTCCACAGGCTGCCAGGAGGGTGCGAGGTGAGAGTGGGGCCCAGGAGGCCAGACATGGGGCTCGGGTAGCAGTCGGTTGGGGTGCAGGGAGGACGAGGAAGATGGGCGGACAAAAGACTCAGTGTCCCCAGAACGAACAGGGCTTGGGGCCGGCCTGGCTGAGGAGGTGACCCAGCACCCATAGGTAACCCATACTGCTCCCTCAGCCTGGTGGGCTCCCACCCACCTCCCTGGGTCTCCCCCTCTTTACACCCACCCTGGAAGACGGCAGGTCCCCCTCCCTCCAGCCTGTACCTTGGGTGTGAACATGTACGCCAGGCCGTTGGTGGCTCCGTGGAGCGTGAGGCCCCTGACCAGGTAGATGAGGAGCACACAGTAAGGCAGCAACGCGGTGAAGTATACCACCTGCGGGCACCAGAGGGCATCAGAGGGCAGTGTCAGCCTCCGGGAGACCTGCCGCCAGCCACCACCGGGCCCCTTTGTCCCTGGGACAGACCCCCAGGGGGTGGTCCCCACAGAACATTCCCCCGTCTCAGGCGTTCAGGCTACTGACGGCTGGAAAGGCAGGACCACTGGTTCTGAGTTTGGGCTGGGAGCTGGGGTGCTGGGATGCCTCTGCCCGCCTCTGTAACCACCAGGAAATCTGCATCAGTAGGACCAGAGGCAAATGGGTACGAGGCCTCTGCCTTCCACCCTCCCTTCGACAGGACCTTATTCCAGAAAGGATTTGAGTATACCTAGCACATCGCTATTTTTAACTGCTAGATGAGAGACCGTGTGAGTGATCCAGTAAGATGAGCCCAAAAGGAAAGGCAGCCCACAGGATGTGTGTGTGAGGGCTAGACCATTTGGGAGCAGCTTCTTTCCTCTCTGAGCTTCCTAGCGGCCCCAGCCCTGCAGAAAGCACCGTCGCTCACACCTTTAATACCGTCTTTAGAAGGCCAAAAAAAAAAAACCCACCAAAAAAACCCCAAAACAACCACCACCACCACCACCACCACCACAAAACCGAAAAACCCCTCAGGGGCTTGGAGCAAGGGCATGTGTCTCCAGAGCTGAGACCTGAGAGAAATCTGGCCATGAGGGCTCCTGAATGAGAAGTGATGATGTTGGTGTGCGGACCATGTTCCTATCGGAAATACGACAGATACTCAATGATCTGATTTTTTTTATGAAAGGCTTCCCTCTCACGGTCTTTAAAACTGCCCATGAACGGAATTTTTGTTCAACCAAATCTTTTCCTGCTGACACCCATCACAAGCTCGACGACGTTTTGTCCTTGGTTTCCGTGGTGGTGTTGGCAGCCGTCCACACTCCCGGCCTGCTAACTCTACTAACGGTAACTCTCACACGGCCGTCAAACAGGGACCTGCAGGTGCACGTGTGTCCATCTGGGCCTGGCGCTTTGTCTCTGAATCGACTCATATGGGCACCAGAGCCTCTTTATGTAAAGCACAGAAATATTTTGCAGAATTCTTTTGGCGAAAGCTGTTGGCTTGAAGGTTGGGTCCTCCTGTGAGACATCTGGTTGGAGGCCCGTGTCCAGGTGGGCTTGGACTGGATCGCACTAGGCCCTCTATTCCTGCTGAGGTGTGGCATCATTGGTGGCCTCCCCGGAAACTTCCAGGGCCACCAAAGGACCGGTTCATGCCCTCTCACCCCGGGGGACAGCAGGCAGAGGTGGGGCATATCTCTTACCACTGATTCTTCACTGAGGTCGTTGTACTCGAGTAATCAAGCCAGCTGACTTGACAAGAAAATAATCCAGGAGCGAGATGGAGACAGATGAGGACAAGGACATCGGGCATGAGCTTAAGAACACTGAGGGCAACTGGAGAGGGATAACCAATGTCCATAACCGGTGGACACTTAGGGGATACTGAGGCAGGCCCTTGGAACTTCCCTCCTTCCCCTCAGGTCAGTAAGTTTCCTGGAAGGCTCTCTGGGCTCACTTCTCCCCCATCAGGGAAGCTGGACATGTGACCCAGCCTACACCATCAGGAGAAACCATTTCTGACCCATCTATGACATCTCTTGGAGTGTGTGTTGGGGGGGAGCAGATTCCAAGAGAAGAAGTCAGGAAATAGTACACAGTTTTTAACAGAATTACTCCCCCGTAAATGAAGCTGTTGGGGTATTTCTGCATGGAGAGGGGGTGTGGCTTGAGCAGAGGAAATAGTAAGAATAAATAAGAGTTCATGGCATGACATGACCTCATTTCGCACATTTATAAATGATCTCGAAAGAGATGGCCTCATTAAATCTCCAGGTTTACAGATGCTGCCCTCAGATCTTTTGTCACGTGCATAATAATCTGGCAAAGACAAATCGCAAAAAACATTTTTTTTATGAGCATAAAATACGAGCCAAACTTCAAGATGGGATGGAATGAGTAGCTGCCAGGCTCTAAGTTCTTCCAGAGAAGATTCACTAGTCCCTCAGCTTGGCCATGGGATAGGCACAGTGCTGGGGACATCACAGGGTACCTAAAATATCACGAGTAGTTCTGGTCTTGCTGCCTCAAGAGAAACACGGTGGGGTTGGAAGAGGTGACCCAGGTGGTCAAGAGGATGAGGACAGGTGGCCTCAGGACCTTCGGAAGGGAAAAGCTGGGATGAATCATGTCACGAAAGGCACAGAGAGAGCAAACAGAGGTAGCTCACCAGACCAAGAGGGCACCTCCCGCAAGACGGAGACAAGGTGCAAGCCCAACCCACAGGGGATCGGCTAGGACGAGTGCCCGAGTATGAGGATGGGGAGCACCCCGGGGTGGAGGCGGAGGGCATCTGCTGCAGCTCCAGAAAGATGCCAGGTGCTGCAGAGCCTGCAGGAACACGTCCTCCATCGGGCAGATTAAAGAGCATCTCAGCGCCCCCCTGCAGGAGAATAAACCTGGGGATGCACTAAGGAGAGAAGGTTCATCAGTCAGGCCGGACAGCTCTGCAGGGTCATGGACAGCAGCCGAGAGCAAAGGTTCTCAGACTCGGCTGCAGATTAGAATCACCTGGGGGCGCTTTTACCACCCGGATGCTCAGGTTCCTCCCCACACTCATGACTCCGGGACCTCCCGGGGGCGAGGAGGACTGAGACATCAGAGTTCTAGAAGTTCTCCGGATGACACTGATGTGCAGCTAAGTTGGAGGGCCAGTGGCTAGGGCGTCTTGGGGACATCTCCAGGGAAGGGAAAACTCACTGCCTAGTTGCTTGGTGCCCCTTGGGTGGTATGGATGTGGGGCTGGCTGGCGCAGGAATGCTCATCTTTTTAGGTAGGGGGAAAGTCCTCCTTTCAAGATTGCAACTTCAAGCACCACTGTCTGGTGGCCTGCTAGGTGATTCGTGTCCGTACCCTCCTCCCCAGCCCAGCTTCCCCCCGCCCCCGTTGGCACTGCCCAGGCCCGGGCAGAGGCTCTGCCGTCCCCACCTTGCCGGTGGACTCGGTGCCCCGCAGGATGCACAGGTACACCACCAGCCAGGCCAGGATGAGGCAGAGCGCCGGCTCCCACTGCACGTGCCCACTGTCCTGGATGGACGGGGAGATGTTGAGGGTTTTCCTGTACCAGAAGTACTGCGTGGAGGATGCCTTCTCACACTCCTCGTCATAGCCCGTGTGGTTGTCATTCAGCGGGCACACGGACCAGGGCAGGGGATCCTTTGGGATCAAAAGAAGCATTATACAGACCAGTGAGGGCTGAGGCTGGAGGGCCGAGTGGGAAGGATGGGAATGGCCCTGAGAAGGGGCTTGGGGGGGTGGTGGGGGAGAAGGGCGCTGGTCCCCAAAGGACAGGTGGCCTGATAGCTGAAGGCAGACAGGGAACGGGAGGGCTGGTCAGGGGCACAGAAAGGGCTTGCGGGGTGGGAGAGAGGCGGCCCGAAGGCTTCACATGCTCCACACTTCAACAAACAGGTGTTTGTTGAGGATTACCTAGCTCTGTCATGGCTCCGAGAGACTGGACCAAACGGACAATGGCCAGACCATCTATGACGGTAGAACCCACAACCTCTGCAGCGAGGAGCCCAGGGGACTCCAGCCACAGTGTCTGCAGGAATGCAGCCTCTGGGTCAGGCTGGGGTCTTCGCATCTGCATTTCTAATAGCCCCTGGTGCTACTGTCGGGGAAGGTCAGACAGGAGGCTGGGAAGCCCAGGTAGTGGGATGAACAGGAGCAGGGCCCCTGAAGCCAGGCTGCCGGTGTCTATGCTTGGCCCAGAGCAAGTGTGAGTGAGTGTCTGCGGCTGGTCCTATCCTGATGTGAACACGGACGAGGGCTCCAGAGCAGAGGGACTGAGGGTGAATGATGGAATGAATGGACAGTCCAGTGATTTTCAGGAATTGCTGGTCCTCGAACTTCTGAGAGTTAGAAAAATGGGTCTCATTTCTTGAGACAACCTTATCTTCATCTTTGGAAGGTCGTCAAATTATTCTGATTTTGTTAGAACAAGACACATTGCTTCCACCTTTGGAAAACTGTCTTTATGAGTATACAGATCTGTAATGCCGGTAATGTGTATGGCAGCTCTTTAGTTGGGGTGCTGTTGTGCAGTGCACAACCTGCCCAGATGTACATGACAGATCTGCACAGAGGAGGAGCAATCGTCACCAGAGTGGAGAGTAAGAGGAGCTACTGTTTCCACCCATAAGGTGGAGGAGAGGCAGGGCTGTGGAGTCAGGGAGAAGATGAGGGGCTGCAATTAAGCTCAGAGCAGAGAGTCCTTCCTGTCAAGGATGTACACAGGGCATTTGCGGTGACCGGGTAGGGCTGACTGGGTAGCCAGAGTGGGGTGTGGATGTAGTATCTTCCGAGTGTAAATGCCAAGTCCCGATTATAGAGGTCATTCACCCAAGCATTCCTTGGGGTGCCAAAGATTCAAGGCTGTGCCCCAGTACTCCAGACAGTGGCCCCACAAGTTGGGGTTAGTCCACAGTGCATGGCCAGCCCTGCCTTGCTTTTGGAACTTGGGGACAGTGTCTGTCCTGTGAAGGCCTGGTTCAGGGGCAAAGGGTGGGGCATCTGCCCAGTGACCTTCTGTCTGAGACGGAGGGGGGGCTGCTGGAGGGCAAGAGGGGGCAGTGGGCGGGGGGTCCCCCAGAGTGAAGGGCAGGCACTGAGGAAAAGCAGTGCGCACGGGCGGCAGAAGGGAAGACTCCTCTTGGCTTGGAGACAAAGAGCACCTCAGCGAGGAATCGGGGTTCTCTCTTCTCTACGATTTTCAGCCCCCTCCCACGTGCTACCATGAGCGTCAGCTGTGGCCATCATCAGAAATACATGTTTAAAATGTTTCTCTTTGGGAGTAGCCCCTAGTCCTTCTAGGAGAACTCTGGTCTGCGGGGAAAAGTGGGGGCTCAGCCTGGAGTTGGAAAGCTGGAAGGACAAGTGACCAGAGCAGGGAGGGGGTGGGGGGGTGAATCAGAGGAGAAGGAAGGGGCCTCCTCCCGTCTTGCTGGGTTGGGGGAATCCCTCCCCATTGGCTCTCTCCATACATTCTCCAGGGCTGGCGCTCAATATTTTGTGAGGGGTGGTGGGAGGGGCGGGTCACATCTTTCAGAGAGAACCCAGGGAAAGCCAGAAACTTGCGCCCCAGAAACACGGACCCACACGCACGCGCACACACACACCATGGCAGGGGCCCGTGGAGGCCAGGCTCTGCTTGGCGTGGGGTGCTCAGCCTCCCCACCTCCCCAGCCCCCTGCCCTCCCAAGGCTGCCCCCTGGGGGTGGCTCCCGCTCTGGCCTGGGCCGGCTCACCTGGAAGGAGTGGAAGAGGTACCAGAAGGCCCAGGCGTTGATGATGTTGTAGTACGTGGACAGGAAGAAGGACACCACCACACTGGCCAAGCCTGTGAGGAGGCAGAGGGGCGCTGAGGCCCGGCCTGGCTCCGCCTGCCGGGACGCGCCTGGGTGACTGCCCCGGGAGAGGAAACCTCCTCCTCCGACAGCTTTGAGGGAGGGCCAGCCATGACCGGGCGCCTGTGGGCCCTAAGGGCCGGTCCGTCCCTGCAAACTCACTCCCCGGCTTTGCCGAGGCCGAGGCCATGTCTGCCACCCCTCGGTGCCAGGTGCGATCCGAGCACTTGATGGGCTTTAGGTCTTCGCGACAACGTGGTCATGGGGGCGTCATTACCTGCCCTTCCCGGAGGAGAAAACGAGGCACAGAGATTGCCCGAGAGCGCCGGGCTACGATGTGGCAGACGTGGACTCAGCACGGAGCGTGAGCGGCCTGCTGAGCCTGCCCAGCACCACCCCGATGCTTCCCCCCGGGGCTCCCCCGAAGTGGGGTCCCTTGTGCCCAGCCCTGCCTCATGGCGGCAGGGAGCGGGGGCATGGGGCTGGGTGTCAGGAGGCGAGGGGACGGGTCGGCCAGCCCCCCAGAGCCACTGTGCGCATCTCCACCCAACCCCACCCCGTGGGACATCGCGTGGGGGGTCTGCAGTCCGCCCTGGTGCAAGTATTTATACCACCGGCCTCGGTGAACGCTACCGCCAGGCCCTCCCTACCGCAGCCCTCCTCGAGGGCTGGTGGTTAAACATTCGCCCGCACCCCTGCTTGGCACAAGCATCCGGTATCTTTCCTATTAGGCAGCAAATGCCACCTCAGAGAAGCCCTTTGTGATTGATTACGTGGGCAGATTGTAAAACCACACGCCTCCTTGTTAAAAATTAACAGCCCGGGTGCCTGGGTGGCTCAGTTGGTTAAGCGACTGCCTTCGGCTCAGGTCATGATCCCAGGGTCCTGGGATCGAGCCCCGCATTGGGCTCCCTGCTCCGCGGGAAGCCTGCTTCTCCTTCTCTCCCACTCCCCCTGCTTGTGTTCCTGCTCTCGCTGTCTCTGTCTCTGTCAAATAAATAAATAAAATCTAAAAAAAAAAAAAAAAAAAAAAACTTAACAGCCCTTCAAGATGAGGAGGCAGTTGGGGTTTAGAGATGATTCGGGAGGCCACGGACGTGTCCGTCCTCCTTGCTCCCGTTCCTGCTCCCGAAACACCCTCTGCTTCCCTGCCTGCCTTCCTGTCTGGGGGCAGGAGGGTGGAGCAGAAGAGATGGTGGCCAGTGTGGCCCAAAGTTCCTCCTGCTGCTCCCAGGCAGCCCTGCAACGTGAGGGTTGTGCGGGGCAGGTTAACCATCTCCGAGCGGTGCCCGGGACACCAGCTCCAAGTGGCTCGGCGGGGGTGCCGTGCAGCCTCTGGCTCCGTGCACTGGCGGTATGAACGGCGCCCCGCGGCCTCTCAGTGCTGTGACAAAGCTCGCCTGGGCTCATGAGCATCTGTCGTACAGGCTGGCACCCGGCACCGAGGAGGTGCTCACAGACAGGGAGACGTTGTTACTAGTAAGTGGCAGGGAGCAGTTAGCTAGGTGAGTTCCCAGAGTGGTAGCCAGCTGGGACGTTGCGTTATAGCCCCTCGGCTGGGCAGCTAGTTCCCTTTTACAAAAGAGCAAACTGAGGCCCAGAGAAGAGAAGCAATGTGGCACCAGCTGCCCAGCGCGTGTGCATCCCCGCTTTCTCGCTGGCCTGTGGCTAAGAAGTCCGGCCCCTCCCAGCCGGCATGCGGGGGCACCCCCTCCCGGGCCGTGTGTCCACCCATCCAGGGGCTCTCTCTTAGGCCTTGCGCTTGCTCCTTGGCCCCAGCTGCTCTGCCAGTGGGCTCCCACCCCCAGCCCCTGCTGCATCCCGGACAGGGGTCCAGGTGGCCAAGGACGAGAGGGGACCCACTTACCAACACCACCAAGGTAGGGGCTGATGGTCCTCCAGGCACCGATGCTGCCCTGCCGCATGCGCTGCCCCACTGCCAGCTCCAGGTACAGGAGAGGCATGCCCTCTACCATCAGCATCATGACGTAGGGCACCAGGAAGCTCCCTGCGGGCGTCCAGAGCCAAGAGCAGGCCGTCACTGACGGGTCGTACTCTGGAGCCCACACAACCTCCATGCACATGTCCTTCCATCCACCTTCCCTTCCTTCCTTCAGTCTTGCCACGTATCCATTCATCCTTCTACCTTTCCATCCATCCTCCATCCATCTGCCTTCCCTCTCTTCCATCTTGTTCCACAACCCACTGTTCTTTCTTTCCTCTCACCCATCTGTCATCCATCCGTGTTCTTCCATTTGTCCATCAATCCATCCATCCATCCAACCATCCAACCATTCACCCATCCATCCATCTACCATCCATCCATCCACCTATCCATCCATCCGTCTATTCAACCATCCATCCATCCATCCATCTATCCACACATCTATCCATCCACTCCCCCATCCATCCATCCATCCATCCATCCATCCAACCATCCACTCATCCATCCATCTACCATCCATCCATCCATCCATCCTTCTGTCTTTTCATCTTTCTACTTATCCATCCATCTGTTCATCCATCTATCCATGGATGACATGCGGACTTGTTAGTTAAAATGTTTAAATCCTTCCATCCCAGGTGGTAATTGCCACTGTCCCGAGCCCCTTGAGTGCCTTCCTCGATGGCTCAGCTGCCCCAGTTCCTCTGCCAGAACCCTAATCCATCTTCTGTTGTAGCAACCAACGGCATAGGCAGGGGTTGGTGTGTATGTGTGGGGAGACAAGGGGTCCCCAACAGACAGAGCCTAGGCTACCACCTTCCCCCTTTCCCTCTCCCTCTGTATGTATGAGTACTCTCTCTCTCAAATAATCTTTAAAAAAATAAATTATAGCTGAATTATAATGCTTCTTCTTCAGAGCACCTCTATTGTATGTGTATCTGTTTTATACAGTGGCCCTCGGTCTAAAATTTTATTTTAATAAAGAGCACTATGACTAACACAAATTAAAAGCCCCCTGGCTCCTGAGGAGCCATCTGCAGACAAGTGCTTGTGATGATAGTGGGGAGCTCGGGAGTGTGGCTGGAGCTATGGAAGCTCTCCCCACTGCTGACACCTGCTGGGGGCGCCCCCCACCCCTGCCCTGCAGAGCGCTGTCCCGCTGCTTCTCCGGTGAGCCCCGCCCCTCCTTCCCTCCTTCTTTGAAGCCCTGCTCCTCTCTCCCCCGGCTCCTGGCTCCTTGGCAGTGGACCTGAGAAAGGGTCCAGAAGGAGAAGAGGGCAGGACTCCTGATTAAAATAAAACCCTGACACTACAGCTGCAGGGATTAGGGGCTGGTTACAGAAGGAACTGGTTCCAAAAGTGTTCAGGTAAAGAATGAAATATAGATGCTTCCATGAACAGCTAATACTTACAACAATGCCTTCACTGTACGTACCTGCGGCCCCAGAGCCCACTTTTCTTCCCCGGAGGGATCTCACAAACCCTCTCCCGACCACAACACGTACGTGTGCCTCACCCCTCCAGCAGCCGCCCGGAGTTCCACTAGGAAAACGCACCCAGACTCATTTCATCCGTCCTTGGCCGCTAAGCTGTAGCCAGTTTCCTGCCATCCTAAACAGAGCAGTGGGACAAAGCCTGGCCCACGTGTTTGGTTCTTTCCTCGGGATAGAAATCCCAAGAGGAGGATGGCTGGCGTCAAGACCGAGCAGAGACCAAGCAGGGCCGTGTCCCATCACCGAGAGAAATGCACCGACGGTGCACACAGGACCACCAGGCCTCACATTCCCAGCTCCGTCCTCCCTGCTCACACTGGGGCCTACGACGAGTGCTCCCCTTCTCACTTCTGGACTCTGCTCCGACGACTTGCCCTCTGCCAGGCCCGGCTCCTGTCCTGCCCTGCAGAAACATGTTTTGGCATCTCTCCAGGTTCTTCTTGGAGCAGGGAGTCCAAGAGGCAGGCTGCTGGGGGCTCCCACCCACCACAAACCTAACAACCAAGGTTGTGTGGGCACCATCTGCTTGGAGCAACATTCAAACCCTCAGTGGTTACAAGAAAAGCTCATTTTCACCCAAGGTGTTAAACAGTAACCACATGGGGCCTGGCAAGGTCCATGGCAGGATTTTCTCTTTGGCAGGGCCTGCCTGATGGCCCACTGCCCATGGGAAAACTGGCAATCCAAGGCCTGGTGCCCAGGCGGGGGCATGGGGGCTCTTGAGGCCTGCCCATCACACATTTCTATCATCCCTCCCATCCTCTAATTATCCAAACACGTGATCCCAGTGAATCTGCTCTGCAACTGTTTTCTCAACAAATGGTGTTAGAATAACTGAACACCCATGTGCAGAAAAAAATCTCAACCCACATCTCATATTTTAGAACCCCCCCCCCAAATGTCTCAAAATGGATCACAGACCTATAGCACAGCTCAAAACTATAAAACTTCTAGAAGATAGCCCAGGGAAAAAACTTTCTTACCATAAGCTAGGCAAAGATTTCTTGGCTTACATCAGAAGCACTATCTAGGAAAGAAGGTATCGGTAAGTTGGGTTTTGTTTTAAAATTGTCTTCTGTGAAAGACACGGTTAGGAAAATTAAAAAGGCGAGCTAAAGACTGGGAGAAACATCTGCAAAACCCGTATCTGACAAAGACAGTATCTAGAATTTATAAAGGACGCTCAAAACTCAACAGTGAGCAAACAAAGAACCCATTCAAAAAATGTACAAAAGATTTGTACCCGTTCTTGGCCAGGTTCACTTGGCTCACTTGGTCAAAGGGGTGTGGGGATCGACCAGGTTTCTCTGTGGAAAGTTACAGGTTTGCCCCTTGGAAATGATGTGACTTTGCAGGGAGGTATTTTGAGCCAAGGTCGCCTTCCTGTTTCCCATCAGACCGCTGTCCGCTAGATTTAGCAGCCCTGGGGGATTCTTGCAGGAGACACCCATCATCATGTTAGTTGCCAACGGGTGACCCTCTAATTCCATCATTCCTTCTAAGTCCTTAAGTTTTAGAGTGCTCTGATAGGCCGAGATAGGTCAGGGAGTGTGGGTGGCGCGGGCCTGTGTGCGTCCGCACGACCCTGGGCCAGGGGCATGTTTACGGTCACAGAGGACATTTCTATTCCGAGGACGTAAAGACAGCTCTGAGCCTGGGGAACTCTTACTCCCTGCCATCTCCCAGCATTCACCACAGTGCCTCGGGGCTGGTCTTCTGGGCCCGTCCACTCCCAACAGCTGCCCCCCGACAGCTGATCGTCCGATTGTGTCCCTCTCTGCCTCCCCCATCCCCCCCACACCTGGTCAAAGCCTCTTTGGGTCTCCTCACACCTAGAATAACACCCACTCTCCCTCCTGTGGCCTCTGAGGCTCTGAGACCCAGGGCTCCCTTTTCCTCTCCAGGCTGGTGGCCTCCCTCTGGCCACTGCAGCCCCGTGGCCCTTCCCATTGGTCCGGCCTCTGCACACTTGCCCTTGCGGTTCCCTCTGCCTGGAATGCTTTCTCCCTTCTCTCATTTCTCTGCCAAACTTGCCCGCCTCAGAGGGGCCTTCCTGGTCTGCCTTAGTGACCACGGCCCCCAGGCTAGAGGGACCCTCCAACTTCTCACCCCGCTGGACCTTCCTTCCAAGCAGTTACTCCTGTAAAGTGATGCTGTAATTTTAGCTGTCTACTTGGTGTCTGTCTCCCCTTAGCATGGACGCTCTCGCCGCTGGTCTGCTCGGAACAGAGCTGGGCAGAGAGCAGAGCAGAGTGGATATTTGGTGGATGCAGGACAGAATCCTTCAGGCTCACTGGACCTTCCACACACATGGCTTCCTCTAGGAACCTCTCCAGATCACCCAAAGCTAATTTGGGGTGTCCCTCCTCACAGCCCCTTACTCACTGTCTACTGCTCTGTCCACCCCTACTTCCCTAAACAGCTCCCGAGTGCGGAGATGGGGTCTGCCAGGCCCACAGCGGAATCTCCAGTTCCTACCACAGGGCCCGATACGGAGTGGGTGCTTGCTCAGTGTGTTTGCTGAATGGCCGCTTGATGGTAAGTGGTTTTGATGGTGGTTCTATGTGGGTGGGCAATTTGTGAAGCTCTTACCAGAGAGAGATGACAGAGAGGTCTGGGAAAGTTCGTCACGGTTGCTAAAACCATCATGTTAAAACCATAAAATTTCATAGAAGGTTCCTTTGAACTCTAGCTTTATTTTGTGGCTGCATTAGGTAATACGGACCTTAGGCAATTCTACATTGGCCTGTACCTCCCTCAGAAAGGATGAACACTCAGAAGGCAGTCTTTGGCCCTAGGATAATACACCACAGCTCAAGACACAAGGGCCCCTCTAAAGCATCTAGAGCAAATGCCTTCCTCCGAAATCAATTTGCTGTGACAAACAGAAGAAATTTGTAGCAAATTTCTAGTACCTGGTCTCTAAGAGTCAAGAGGACACTGTGCTTAAGGAACGGCATCAGGCAATGAGGAAGAAAGGACAATTTAAAGAGAAAAAAGATTTTATGAAGACACAAAAAAAATATGGCGGATGAATTTAAAGCCAATGGAGGCTGTAAGTCAAAAGTAAAAAAATTACCCCCGTAGCTCAGGGGAAGAGAATAAAGTGGAAATGACACAGGGTGAGGTACGGACGGCAAGCCCACGCATCTCCTGTGTCTCTAGAAAGAACCAAGCGGGAGAGAAGGCTGTGGACACAGCAGTTGGAACAACAAATTCTACCAGATGCTTCCCTGGCCATGTCACTGAAAGGGCTCACTAGTCCCACATTAACATTTTCTAAAAAGTTTTGTAAGCAAAAAAAAAAAAAAAGTTTTGTGAGCTACCAGCCAAAGCGGTGGGGAGGTGCAGCTCTGAGTGTCCTCGCCTGCAGGATTCGCCCCGCAGAACACTCGGGTCGTTCAGCCCCGTCTGCAGCTGACCTGACAGAGCGTCACGTTGTGACAAAGAGGGGAGGAGAGGCACCCTGCCTCACCCACTGTGAGAAAGGGGGGAGGAGAGGCACAGAGCAGCCTTTTCCAGCAAGGGGGGACTCCTGGGCCCTCTCGCCAGGGAAGCCCACCCCTGAGGGTTTCACCTGTCAGCCAGCCCATCGGGCAGCCCCAGCAGGCCATTCACAAGGACAAGTGGGCTAATATCTGCAAAAAGGACTGACTTCCCAGCAGGAGCTCTGGTGCACCCTCCAGCGAGTCAACAGCTGGCTCGAGACGTTTGTAATCAGCAGGGGACACGGGGAAGGGTCTCCACCCTGCATGCCGGGAGCCATACTAGTCCGAGGCAAAACTGATGAGAATGTACTTAAGGCCTAGACGTATAGCCTACGAGGCTTGTGAGATCAAGTCCCAGACCACACTGGAGAATGGGCAAATTAGTTAACGCTCTACCTGTAAATGGAATCTCCAAGAGCCGTGTAAGTTCACAGCTTCAAAGAATATTAAATGATTCTGGAAACGATTGTTGATTGTCACAGGGAAAGTAAAATCAGCAAGACACGAAATGACATACAAAATATACCTCTAGTTGTTTTAGGCTAAAAAAAAAAAGTAACGGTCATGACTTTTTGGGGTACTGGGATTGGGGTGATTTTGTATTTTATTTCTTTATATATTTCTCTATTTTCCAAATTTTCTACCACGAATATGTATTATTACATTTATGACCCCCAACACACACACACACACGAATACGTCATTCTAAGAGCATGTTGCTACTTCTTTTTCTTTTTTTTTTTTTTTAAAGATTTTATTTATTTGACAGAGAGAGACACAGAGAGAGAGGGAACACAAGCAGGGGGAGGGGGAGAGGGAGAAGCAGGCTCCCCGCTGAGCAGGGAGCCCGATGCGGGGCTCGATCCCAGGACCCTGGGACCATGACCCGAGCCGAAGGCAGACGCTTAACGACTGAGCCACCCAGGCGCCCCTGCTACTTATTTTTCTAACGATCACAGCGAGTACCGTATCTGTTTGCTACACTCAAGAAGCTCCCTACAAGAGAAATTCCTCTCTGTATGAAGTTTATCTCCGCAAATCTCTGTCCTCTGAGGCCCACAAAGAGACCAAACAACCAGATGCGGCCACTTTCAGGGGAAAGTTTGCTCAGGCTTTCAAACTCATGCTGTCTTTCCATTTCCACACCTCTGTCTTGACAAAACCACACAGGGACTTTTTACCCTCATTTTTTTCTTTTTGGGGTGTGTGTGTCTTTAAGGGGCACAGATCCCAAGTTCCCAGGTGATGCAGAAGCTGCTGGTCCAGGGACCACACTTTGAGGAGCACTGTCCTATTCTCTGCAGCACCCCATCCCACCGCCTGCCTCCTCCTCATTCACCCCCTTGCATCTTGGCTTTCCCCCAAAAGTTTATTATTTGGAGTCAACTCCGGTCAACTTTTGGAAACAAAGAACAGAGACACAAGTAAGAAAAATGAAAGTCCCGCTTACCCTGCCTGACGCCTTGGTCTAGAACTTATAGATGCCCATCCCATAGGCGCCCCCTGCTCCTGGCCCAGCCCCTCGGCGCAGCATCATTTCACCAGCCACCCTGGTGAACGTGGTCCTGGCGTCTGTCTTGCCCTCTGCTCTGTAAGCCCTAAAGGCACGGCTTCCCCTCCTGGAATCCTGGCTTCGCTGCCCCAGTGAATTTCCATATTGCCAGCCTGTTAGTCAAGGCCCTTTGGTTTGCATTCATGCTGGACCCTTCCTTACATGCCCTCCCGCCATGGTCCTGCCCCCACCCCAGACATCCTGGCCACATAGAGTTTCCAGCCATTCCCCTTAGATGCACATCCTTCTGTGTCGTTTTCACATGTGGTTTCTTCTGCCCAGAATGATTTTGTCCCTAAATCTACCTGATGAGCTCAGACTCATCTGTCCAGGCCTAGATGGAATGCCACCACTGCCAGAAGTCTTCCTGGGTTCTCTCGGGCGGTTAGTCCTTCCTCTTGAGTCACTTCAGTCAAGCCTCCCAAAGAGCCCTCTGAGGATGCTCTTGCTGCTCATGCGGAAGGGACCTTTCCATGGTGTCACATCCTCAGGGGAGATGACCATCTTTGTCCCTGGCCGGCAGCAGATACTCAATCCATGCTTGTTGAAGGACTGAAATTAAACTCCTAAGAGGTTTATATTGTTGATGGTTTAATTTTCTATGCTCCTGCCTGTTTAGGAAAGGATCTAAGATGGTGGTTCTCAGCCCCGGTGCACAGCAGGATCCCCTGGGGAGCTTTAAAATGCCTACTGGTCAGGTCACTCGTGAGACCAACTCAGGATTTGGGGGTGGGACCCAGACATCAGCGTGTGGCCCAGCTCCCGGGGGATGCTAATGTGCAGATGGGTAGAGGCTTCCCCACTGACAGGTGGACGCAGGGTCCTGGCTGGGGGCCTTTCCTCCCCACTGTGGGGGACGGGGGTGAGCCGCGTTAAGAGTCCACAGTGCTGTGCACGGTAAGACATGGTTTTAGAGCCACTTTTAACTTAGGGAGGAGGAGGTGTCCTGGAGAGGGCGAGAAGCATGGGTACCCCCGGCAGAGGGGGAGCCACCAGACATTTGGGGCAAGGGCAGGGGCAGAGAGAGGGCTGGCCTGCAAGCGACAAGGGCTTCTCCTGGGTGGACACGGCAGAGAGCAGGTGCTTGGCCAGCCGCCCTCCGGTGTGCAGGGGAAGCCGTGGTTGAGCGTCACAGCAGACCGTGTGGGGAAGGGCCCTGAGCCAGGGCAAGTCCGATCCTGGGAGGAGGCCCAGGCCTCTGCAGCAGTCGCTTCCGTCTTGCCTTTATCAGAACAGGAAACCCTGACACCAGGGGGTCTGGGCAGAGCCTCGCTCCCACACGGAAGCGGCCTGAGCCCCAGCTCCGCCCCCAGGAGCCCCCTTTTCTTCTCTGGACTTGTCTCCCATCTCTGAGTGGGGCAGACAGGACCGACTGCAGGGGTGCTGGGAGGAGGACGGCGAGGACCTGCTGCTAGGAGCCCAGACGCGCCCGTTCCCAGCACTGAGTCTAGAAGCCCCAGCAGCAGCACCAGACGTGGCTTCTCGAGGGACTCACAGAGCCCATGTTCTCACCTACCATTCGGAGCTGACTGTGGAAACTTTACGGGCTTGATGCACTACCACCTCTGAACCGCAGGTTTCCGTCCCGCCCAGGGGAACCGTAGAAACACTGAAGCACATTGCGCGCGCGCACGCAGGGGCACGCGCGCACGCAGGGGCACGCGCGCACGCACCACGCGCGCACGCACCACGCAGGGGCACTCACGCACCACGCGCGCACGCACCACGCAGGGGTACGCACGTACCACGCGCGCGCGCGCGCACGCACGCTGTAGAGCAAGCAGCCCCAGGTGCCACCCACCTGTCCATCCGTGCGCTGAGCTGCTGTGGCTCGGTCCCAGGCCGGATACTGGCTTGGAGGGCTGGGGGTGCGGGGCCAGCTCAGACCAGCTCACGAGAGCCGGCTGTGCACATCTCTGTCAGCCCCGCGTCCCGGGACCTCACGTTGGGACATGTCCCAGGACATTACAGTGTGAAATTGGCCATGGTGGGAGTATTTACACGGCGATAATCATCGGATGCTACAAATCAGGTCTTACTTCTGCCACCAAAAGCCGGCTGCTCAACGTTTTCCCAGCACCCTGCTACCTGGCTCCCCGCAGCGGGTGGCCTGGGGGGCGGCCTGAGAACAACCCTGACCTCGGTCTAAGGTGTGCTCCAAGGACCAGCAGCATCAGCACCACTTAGGACCTTGCTAGAAAGGCAGATCCTGCCCCTGCCTCACGGCAGGTGTCTGAGTCAGAATCTCTGGAGGCGGGGGGGCCAGAGACCTGCCGTTTATCAGGCTCCCCCGGAAGGAAGGCTACGGTTGGAGGCGCGATGCTCTAAGCGCCAGAGAAGAGCAGAGGGGTCTTCGAGGGGAAGTGGGACAACCAGTCCGAGTGTCATCGAACCAATGCAGGCAGGTGTCCTCCGACTTCCTCCCCTTCACAGGTCACAATAATAGCAAGAAAACTTAGGAGGAAAAGCACCACGTTGCCACCAGCCAGGCAACTATTCCCATCGGTCCGTGTCTCTTCCATAACTCGAGCACATTGGTATAGAAAGCAGTTGCTGGTGCCTTTCTTTTCTACACGGGCGAACAACGCGTTTGCATCCCGAATTTCTTCCAGAACAACACCGCCTTAGACGCTGACACAGTCGCCGAGACCTGCTGCCTTGTCCCAGAAGAGGTTTTGGGCAGGCTTTTCTTTTTCCTCTAGCGCCGGCGTGCTGTACAGACGTGGCTGGTACCCGAAACGTAATCTTCGGAATTAACATTCCTTGGGCTGGGCCTGGCCTGGACAGCAGGAAGGAACAGGCCTCCCCAGTCACAGGCCCAGCCCCGTGGAAAGGAGCACGGACCCCTAATCCGCTTTATTCTGGGAAGTATTTTGGCACAGCTTGGCTCGGTAGTTTATAAACAAGCTCTTTGTTGTCTGGAGGCGGTGGGTCACAGCACTGTTTAGAAGGAGGTTGAACACTCCTCTGGAGCCTTTCTTTCATGATGTGGTTGGTTTACCCTTTAGCTTTAGGTAAAGAATAGGTCTGCAAACGGTCTGGGTTTCGGGCCACATAGACCACCCCTGGACAGGGAAAGGCTTGGGGAAAACCACCAGCATCCCTACCTCACGTACCCCGCGCTTTTCCCAACAGAGCCTGCTCAGCCATCCAACAAATATTCTTTGGTGCTTCTCTGGCCCCACCAGTGGGGCTGGTTGGGGGGGGGCAGAGAAAGGAGGGCTCCAGGCTATGGACAGCTTCCCAGGTAGAGGAAATAGCTCGTGCAAAGTGTGGAGGCAGACAGTAGGCATTCGCTGACAGGGAACTGTCCAGAACAGTCCAGAACATTTGGTGGGGCTGGAAGATGAGTGGCGGGAAATGGGGTGGAAAGAAGAGCAGGTGTTGGGCGATGAAGCCCTTACTGGGCCAGGATAAGCCAATGGGTCTTTATTCTGTAGACACTTATGCTTAAGAGGGTGCCACCCGCCCCGCTTATATCTGCCCACCCCGGACCCAGCCAGCCACCAATCCAGCCTCTCCTCGGTGTCTGCCCACCCGTGAGCCATCATCCGTCTCTCTCCACCCAGCCAGCCAGCCAGCCAGCCCGAGCATACTCCGTACCGGACACAGGATTTCTTCTTGTCTTTTCTGGGTCCTGCTGTTCTCCGAGCAACTCCTTACATATATTCTATTTCAGAACTACTCCAACTGACCCATGTCACCGGCAGTCTATTCAGGGGATGGTGTTTTGTTAGAAACAAGGAATTAACAGTCATGTGACAGCGAGGCTCACCTGGCCCGATAGCTGGAAAACACGCAGCCGGGACAAAGGTATTGTGGGTAGGGGTGCTGAGCACAGAATGACCTGGAAATCTCATCCTGACAAACAATTCTTTCAAAAGTCAGTTATGAAGCTGTTACAACACATGGCAACACATGCCCTTCCCATCATTATGCTGTATTAATGCCCTTCAAATAAAAGAAGGAATCAGAGAAAAAACCTTTTGTCAAGTTGTTTTTTTTTTTTTTTGAGCGGGTGGGGGGAGGGGAAGGGGGAGCAGTACTTTAGGTCTTGGTCCTTCTTAAATGGGTTAAATCTTAATACTTTGGTCTAACATCTTTTATTGTTCTTTATGGTGAAAAAACATTCCTGATTATAGAAGACATTCCCCCACCCCCCCCCAACCCCCCACACACGATCCAAGGCAAAGAAAAATCACCCTGAGATATAACTATTGTTAACATTTTGGTGTATTTTTTTCTCATTCTCTTTTCTTGGCATATTTTTAAACGTAACTGAGACCATCCCTTTTATACAGTTTTGAATCTAACTTCCCCTCCCTCCACTGAATACATGACAGGAGAAAACTCCTATGAAAGTTTCTGAAAACTCCATCT
Organism: Neomonachus schauinslandi; assembly: GCF_002201575.2. Classification (NCBI taxonomy): domain Eukaryota; kingdom Metazoa; phylum Chordata; class Mammalia; order Carnivora; family Phocidae; genus Neomonachus; species Neomonachus schauinslandi. Next base: position 199,546,326 of record NC_058403.1, on the reverse strand, counting down.
TAGCGGCTGCAAAGAGCCCCACTGCACGGATGTTCCATAACTTATTGACCCAACCCCGTTCGTTGAGGGCTCAGGAAGTTTCTAACGTTTTCCTCTTATTAAAAGATTGAGACCGTCCTTCCATCGCCACCCTCGGTCAGACCTCTGATAATTTCCTTTCGGTAGAATTCTAGAAATGGAACCAAGGAGGAAAACTCTGTTTCATGCTGAGACTTCAATCCCTCTTGCCACACCGCCTTCCAAAACGACAGGCTGGCCTGCACAGAGGCTCTCTCGCATGTCACGAAGGTGTCCCCAGCACCCTGCCACGTTAAGGGAATGCGATGGGCGTGGGTGGGTCTATCTAGTGAGTGTGCCCTGATGCTTTAGGGGAAACATTTGTAAAACCAAAACAAAAACCCCCAAAACAGAAATAGAATGATTTGCCTTTCCTGCTATCTGTGACTCCAAATCCAAACCAATGTTTTAATAAAACATGTAAAGAACTGGCTCAAGATCCTTTTAACCGGTTTCAAAACGAACTGCTGGGAATATGTTTCGGATTTGAAAACTGTAGCGGGAGTTTCTGTTGAACAAGACCATTTCCTGCTCACTTTTTACACGTAAATGTCAGCTTTACTCACTAGAAGTCAGACCCTTGCCCCAGGGGGAAAACCGTCCAGAGCCTCCTTCGGCTCACAAGAGCAGGGGTGCGGAGGGGACTCAGCGGCCCCTAGGGTGGGGTGGGGTGGGGTGGGGGTGGGGAGTTGCAGAGGGCGCGGGGGGCGGGCGGGTTTGGATAACAGCTCGGCAGCGGACCGGGAGGTGCTGGGTCCGAGACGGCGGGCTCTGCGCCCCCATGCCCCTCGCTCGCGGCGAGCCTCAGTTTACCGGCCCGGAGTCGGGGCACCCGGCCAGGTGCCCCCCCGCGCGGACCGCACTCACCTCCGCCGTACATTTGGCACAGGTAGGGGAAGCGCCACACATTGCCCAGGCCCACGGCGTACGAGATGCAGGCGAAGACGAACTGCAGCGGGTTGGCCCACAGCGGCCGCGCCTTCTCCATGGCCGCGAGCTGGGCGCCGGCTCCCCCTCGGGCGCCGCGCGGGGCTGCTTCGGAGCGCGGCTGCCCGGCGCGTCCCTGCCCGCTCCGCCTGCGGGTGGCCTCGCGCCTGGGCCGCGCCTGCTCGCTCGCTTTTTAATTGCTAATCTCATTAACGCGCGCCCGCCGGAGGGGCGAGACTGGTAAATGGATGACGGCGAGCCCCACCCCGCCCGGCCGCCGCGGCCGGGGAGGCGCCCGGGATTGCGCCTGGGACTGCGGGGCACGGGGCGGCGCCCGGGACTCTCCGGCTCCACGGCCGGGCCGGGGTGTTGCTGCGCGGCTCTTCGGAGCCGTCAGGTTCTCCCAGCCACCCAACCATCGTTTCCTGGGTGCCTACTGGGTGCTGGGCTTCGTCTGGGGACGGGCTGTGAGCCACACGCACACATCCCCGACCCTTCCGGGAACTGACATTTCGGGAGGGAAATGCTTAAACTGGCCGGGATAAAAGGTCCCAGTTTCAACTACTGTTGACCTACAGAAGGGACAGTTTCATGTGGTTCGTTTTAGTCCATATAAAAGACTGAGACAGGAGGAAGGCAACTAAGGCAAAGCAAAACCGTGAGCAGTATCGTGGCGGTAGGCTTGCGTGGTCCCGGAGGGCTTCCCAGAGGAGGAGACAGGACATTTGCCCAGAGACTGGAAGAAAGGAAGGGAAGGAGAGGGGGACTCTCCAGGGCCTCCACTCCTTTGCAGACAAGTACTTCTGGGAGGAAGAGCAATGGGGGCAGCCAGGTTTCCCTCCATCTGCAGACAGGCCCTAATTGCCTACTGTGTGCAGGGCAGGGAGTCTGGCTCTGTAGTGCCGGGTGGGGGTCAGGAATCCCGTTTTGAACAAGCTCTGTGGGATACTCTACTGCTCAGGTGGGTCTAAGGGCTAGAGATTCTGATTCATTATACAGGAGTTAAGGCCTAAGAAAACCCGTCTGGAAAGGTGGTTCCGTTCAAGGTGGTCACTAGACCTGTCTAAGCCTGGTGCTTTGGAGAAGCGCCAAGGGCTGGCTTTGGATCTCAGCTCTGCCACTGAGCTGTGCGACCTTGGACGAGTCACTGAGCCTCTCTGAGCCTCTGTTGCCTAATCTGTAATGGAAACAAACATAGCCCCCTCCCAAGGGCTCATGTCAGAATTAACTGATAGCTTACTACCTGCCACATAGTACGTGCTTGATAAAGGGGCCACTGGTATGAGTCCCCAGAGGTCTGAATGAATGGAAAAGGTAGCACGCTAAATCAGTTAATAATGATGATATACTTTGAACGGTGCCTGGTACAGTGCCTGCTAAGAAAATGCTTGATACATAAATAAAATTAAAAAGAGATGAAAAAGTGGAGTTGCTAGTGGAAATCTTCCTTGAAGCCAAAATGAAATCAATCCCCGGAGTCCCTGCCTGGCCGGTGGCTCAGGAAGGGCTGTGTGATAAGGAAGGTGGGGCTCCTCCTACGTGCTGCCTGTCCTTGAACTTTCCACCTCCAACAGCCAAAGCCGTAGAAGTCCACAACACAGCAAGGGAGACTATTTTTGCTTTTTTAAACTTTGGGATTCTAGTGAGTGTTTTTCCTACAACTTGCCTCCTCCCCAGAGGGACCCACCATCCTGGTGTCTATGGCTATAGGTTAGTTTCCGCTGCTTGGACCTCTGCACACATGAACTTGGGCAGTATGTGCGCTTTCATGCCCGGCTTCCTTGTGCGAGTCATTCTGCTCCAGTGCGCACCTCTCCGGGCTGTTCTTCCTCACTGCTGCATAGTACTCCATGCTGTGAACTGACTCCAGGCGATGCCGGAAGGACATGGTATTGTCTCCATGTTGGGGCTATTGTGAATAAGGCGGTGATGAACATTCTAGTGCCACTGAGGGACGAGTACACTCATCGCTGGGAACTTCCGGGCTGGACGGTTAACTGGAGGTTCAGCACGAGCAGATATTGCCAAACTGTTGCCCAGAGAGGTAGTACCCGTTTGCACTCCCACGAGAGTTTCTGTTGTTCTATATCCTCAGCAACATCTATCGTTCTGTTTTAAAAGTGCTCCCTGGTTTGGTGGGTGTGTCATGATGGTTCTCTGTGACTTTTAATTTTAATTTCCCCTCATACGAATGAGGCTGCATACCTTCCCATAGGCTAACTGGGTCATCTGGATACCCTCTTTCATGACGTGCATGTTCTTTTGCCAGCTTGTAATTGACTTGTCTTTTTCCTCCTGACCTAGATAGTTCCTTACTCCTTCTGGGTATGAGCCCCGTGTCAGTTTTAGGTATTACGAATTCCTTCCCACGGCCTTCGGGTTGTCTTTTTATTCTATCAATGGTGTCTTCTGATGAACGGACGGTCCTGATTTTAACAAACTCTTAACAAACAACTCTTGTGAATGAGTTTTCCCTAGAGGGTGGCCGGCCACACGGTGGCATTCAGGAGCTGGCCACCCCGGACGGACGCCCAGTGCGGTTGCCTGCCGTCTGCTTGCAGGTGGTTGGTGTGACAAAGTCAAGGCCCCTCTTCCATTCCCCACCCCCAGGGGTCAGGCCAGAGGGTCCCAGCAGTCACACTGCCAGACGCCCCAGGAGCCTGATCACGGCCGGGGGACGCCGGGTGGGGGCTGTGGGAAGCGCACAGAGACTCCCCATAGTAGGACTAAGTAAATTCTCAGGGGCAGATGCTCAGGGCTCCTGGTAAGGTCCTCACACCTTCCTCATGCCCACCGACGACAGCTCTCTCTAAGCTTAGAAGACCGGTTGTGCTGCTGGAAGCATGAAGAACAGGCCTGGGAGGGGTGGATGCGCTTCCACGGGAAACCAGCAAAGCAGAGGGTGGGGGTGAGTGGTGGCAAATGCTAAAGCCACGGCTCTCTACAGAACTCTGGTTGGTAGTGCTCGCCAATTTCACCGGTGTAAATACTCCCCCTGTGGCCAAGTCCAAACTTCCAACACGGTGCCACTGAACATGGAGTTGGGCAGAGACGCGCAGGAACCCACCGTTGTCTGGATCTCCGTTACACACACGCAGTAGACACAGCCTCGAGAGCATGACGGAGGTGCAGTGGACAATTAAGAAGTGGTGGGGTTTGAGCGCATTTATCACCTCTGGTTTACACCATTTACCTGTTAGTTTATATAACTGAAGTTCTAATATTGGCTGCCTTTAACAATCAGCTCACAGGATTCTGGAAGAGGTACCAGCCGGCAACTTCTGTATGGCAGGGGCCCCGGGGAGCGAGTCCAGGTCTCAGAGGTCCAGTGCCCAAGGGCAGCCCCACCCTGAGTGCTCCCTGGGGGCTCCCACTGCCAGGATGGAAGAAATCCTCCCCTCCGACAGGCCTGTCCGGTCTCATCGGGCCCCATGTCAATCAGGACAGAAGGCCAGCCTGCCCCAGTTATCTGACTTGGGGAAGAGGGTGGTGGAGAAAGGAGGGGCGGCCCTGATTCAGTTGCACAGGTGTGGTCACGGCCCCGTGCCAGGGTTCCAGACTCTTCACACCAATTCCAGCCACCCAGCTTTTAATGATTAATGTACCCACCCTCGAGATGATGCTGTTAACTCCCCATCAATCCCTAGTTCCTCATGAGATAAAGTCCAAACTCCTGAGCCTGGTCTGTACGGCCCTGAGGAATTTATTTTTTGATTGGGCCAGGAGGAATTTGACCCTTGCTCACCTAGGCTTTTCACCTTCCGGAAAATGCTGTGCATTTTTGTCCTCCTGGGCTGTTCCCTCAGCCAGGATCACCTTCTCCCTTCTTGACCTGGGAGAAGGCTCTCCATTCTTCTTGACCCAGATGAAATACTACCCCCCCCCCTTGTTTAAAGATTTTATTTATTTGACAGAGAGAGAGACAGCGAGAGAGGGAACACAAGCAGGGGGAGTGGGAGAGGGAGAAGCAGGCTTCCCGCCAAGCAGGAAGCCCTATGTGGGGCTAAATCCCAGGACCCTGGGATTATGACCTGAGCCCAAGGCAGACGCTTAACCAACTGAACCACCCACGCGCCCCCAAATACTACCCCTTTCTTGGAAGTCCAGCACCCCGCCCACCACTCCGGCCAGGCTACATTGCTCCCTCTCCCCCGCCCCCCAGCCTGGGGCTGCATATCTGGTTTCTAACGCTGTCCTGTCCTCTGTCCATGCAGCCTTGTCACGAAGAGTGCAAGATCTGTGTCCCCTCTGCTCCATGGCTGGTGTCACGTCTTTTTTAAAATATTTTATTTATTTAACAGAGAGAGTGTGAGAGAGCACAAGCAGGGGGAGCGGCAGGCAGAGGGAGAGGGACAAGCAAGCTCCCCGCTGAGCAGGGAGCCCAATGGGGGCTTGATCCCAGGACCCTGAGATCATGACCTGAGCCGAAGGCAGACGCTTAACCGACTGGTGTCACGTCTTATTCATCTTTTTCTCCCTATTCCAGGTGCATCATTGAGTCTCAGTAAAGGCGAGCTGATAAATGAGCACTTTGGTGTCAATTCATCATTATTGCTCCATAGCATCGACAACTAAGGCGCCCACATTTCAGAAGTTTTCCTCAGGCATTCGAGTTTTTGTTGCCCACCTCCCATGTGCCAGGAGCCTGCTAGGCTGGGGGACTGGAGGCACACCTCGGGGCAGGACAGCGCCCCCTCCCTCCTGCCCAAGGTACCTGCTTGCTCTCTCTGGGGGAGCGCAGATGGGAGTGCAGAAGCCACGAGGAGCTGCTGGGGGTGGCGGTGGGGGGGGTTGTCAGGGGGTGAGGAGGAGGGTCCTCCCGAGAGCCAGGCTGGGGGCCCCCGCATCAGGGCTGAGTGTGTGCATGCACATGTGTGTGCATATGTGTGTGGGTGTGTGTGTGTGTGTGGTGCTGAGGGGACAGGAGCTCCCAGGAGACCTGAGCCTCTCCTGGCTGCAAGTGGAGCTCCTGGGCTCCACCCTGGGACTCTCGGCGTAGCCAGCCCCACTGATGTGCCCACAGATGCCCTGGGGGCTCGTTAAAACGCAGGTCCTGGGGCGCCTGGGTGGCTCAGTTGGTTAAGCAACTGCCTTCGGCTCAGGTCATGATCCTGGAGTCCCAGGATCGAGTCCCGCATCGGGCTCCCTGCTCGGCAGGGAGTCTGCTTCTCCCTCTGACCCTCCTCCCTCTCATGCTCTCTGTCTCTCATTCTCTCTCTCTCAAATAAATAAATAAAATCTTTAAAAAACAAAGAAACAAAAAAACGCAGGTCCTGCTTCAGTAGGTTCAGGATGGGGCCTCCCAGTGTGCGTTTCCAACAAGGTGCCAAGGGCATGCCGCTGGCCCTGGTCCAAATCCCCGGATTCCCAGATCAGACCCTTCAGTGCTCCCCACGCCGCAGCCACGTCTGCCAGGATTTTGAACCACCATTTTGCCCCATTTGTGAACCACGGGGACTATTATCTATCTATCATTATCCTTTAAATGAATTCACCGTTTCACTTAAATGCATTCTAAAAGGAAGCTTTCCATCATTACCATACCTGTAAAGCTGGTGTTGGTCTAATGCCTTTTAAGACAAGCTGGTAAATATCCCAGCTGCACAATGTCTGTCGGTGGCGCTGCCACGAGCCGCCTCGGGTCCTCCCGGCGCCGCGAGTGCAGACACCCCACCCCTTGCCCACAGGCGGTGCCCACAGAGCCCCGGAATTCCCACGGCGTGCCCGCGGCTTGGCAGGCAGTAGGGGGAGCCCGAGCGGAGGAGCCCCACCAGCATGTTTTTAGATACGGGGTTTCCGTGGAGAACTTGGACTAAAGTGTTAAGGTCCCCAAACGTTGGAGCCCCACTGCCAAGGCCAGGCCTCTGTTTTCAAGGAGGGGAGCTGAAGCTGGACTGTTCAACATGGCAGCCACTGGCCACATTGCCATTGCTTAACTTTATTTTATTTTTAAGATCTTATTTATTTGTCAGAGAGAGAGAGAGAGAGCGCGCGCACAGGCCGGGGAAGGGGGTGGGGGTGGGGAAAGGAGGCCCCCAGCTGAGCAAGTAGCCTGTTGCAAGACTCGATCCCAGGACCCTGGGGTCATGACCTGAGCCGAAGGCAGACGCTTCGACTGAGCCACCCAGGCGTCCCCTACTTAACGTTAAATGAACTAATAGGAAATCAATACTAGCCACGCTTGAAGAGTGGGGCAGTGTGTGCGGCTGGTGGCTGCCGTGCTGCGCAGCAGGATATGGAGCGTCCCCATCATTGCAGGAAGCCCCGCCGGGTACTCCTGCCTGGGGTCTGGGGAGCCTGGGGGGGGGTTCTATGCTAATTCCTCCCACGGAGAGCTTTCCACCTGCTGGGCCCGGACTGTGAGCAAGTGAGTGGGATGCAGCCATGTCCGAATGCTGTCCTGTCCCCAGAAAAGATGGGACCTTCTTTTGCTCTGCTCCTCCACCTCTCGGGATGCTGAATGCGACCCCTCATCCTCCCACTGGGAGGCTGGATATGCCCCAGGTGGCTCTGTCCCCTGAAGCCCCTCCAGCTGCGAGAGGGGAAACCCCAACCCCCACCCCTCCTACTACCTGTCTGTCTCCTGGGGACCAGGGCCCCATCTCTGGCCCGGACCTAACGGGCAGCCGATTCCATGTATTGCCCTCCTAACCCCCTTGACTCCCAGTCCTTTTGCTGTCTCTCAGCCTTGTGCCACCCAAACTCGAGCCTCTCTGGGCTCCCCGGACTGCTGGTAGGTGCTTCTGGAAAGATCTCGCAGAGCTGTGATCGGGCCATGAGGCCTCAGTAGGGCCTTGCTTGTTGCTGTTGTTGTTTGTCCTGTCCTGTCTCATGGCCCTGGGCCGGGGTCCCCCATCTTCTCTGTGCACCTCTCAAGCCTCTCTTTCCATCCCCCTCAGCCTACTGATGACTTAACCCAGGTCCTGAGCATCGCTTGGCCAGCTGAGGGCACTCCCTCCAGGCTGGGACCTCACCTGCAGCTCTCTCTCGTGGCCAGCCTCCCTGAGCGTGGGCTCCTACTGTCTCCTGTACCTCCTGGGGCTGGTGTCTGTCCCACCGGCCACCCGGCTCTCCCTGACATGGCAGATAGCTTTTCTCTGTGTGTGTGTGTCCCACATTCTCCATCTCCATCCCTCATCCCACCATTCACTCCTTTACCTCTGATCAGGGAGTAACGTGGCCCCCGGACCTAGGTTAGAATGAGCCTCCCCTGTGACCTCGCATACCCGGGCCGACACCGAACGCACAGCAACTTTGAAGATGAGACACCTCCATGTAAGGACGTCAACATTGTCAGTGAGTGTGGAAGTTTGGCAAAAGATGGTAATGAGTAGAAAAAGAGATACTTCTGGACTGTATTCCTGTTTTCCCTGTGCATGGTGAAATAGAACACCCAGGCAGACAATTGCACATCAGATCTATAGCTCACAGATGATCGTCTCGCCCGGGGCCAGAAAGGGATTGCCTGCGCTGAGTGGCCCCTTCACCCATCCTGCACGTCAGACCCCCACTCTCCCTGCGGAGGGGATCCCTGTGCTGATGGCGTCTTGCTTGCTTTTCCGTGTGGTTTTACTCCCCGGGCGTGAATCCCCCATCGCTACATTTTCGTCTTATCTGTGTTTGAACTTTATAGTATGGAAAAATACAGTGGCTATTCTTTGGTGTTCGACTTTGTTCCTGTCACGTTATTATTGTTTTTGAAGTTTCCTCCAAGTTGGCATGTGTAGCTGTAGTTGATTCCCTTTTTTGCCGCTCTATCGTATTTTCTATATGATTATAACCACAGATCGGTTATCCGCTCTACTTTCGGTGGACATGTGGATTTTCTTTGAGCTTGGTTGTCGTGAAGAAAGCTGCCAGGGCCTTTGGGTACGTGTGTCCTGGTGCATGTGCGCATGACTTTCTATGGGTGCATTTGCTGAAACAGTTGTGTGTGTATTTTCAACTTTGGTAGATGATCCCTAACAGTGGTTGTACCATGTATTCATGTACATGCGTCAAGACTCCACAGCAGCCTTGCTTTATATTCTTGCTTGGTCTGATGAGAGCAAACAAAGGTGGTGGTTGGGTGGGGTGGGGGGAGTATTAATAAGAATTCAGAACAAATAGGAAGCAAAAAGTAAGATGGGGCCATGCATCCCAGTGTGCCAGTAGTTACGGTAAATACACATGACTTAAATGGACTAGGACAAAGACTGGAATAAAAAAATTCATTTAGAAGACGCATACTAAACGTAACATCACAGAAAAATTTACGGTAAATGATGAAAAGGAAGTACCAGGAAAATAGTATCCAAAAGAAAGCCACGGAGGGCTGTATTACATCAGACGAAACAGACTTGAAACCAAAAAGTGTTATTAGTGACAGAAAGGACATCTGTCACCAGAAAGATGTAACATTTTCAAAGTCAAATGCAATGAATAAAACAGCTTCAAGAAACTGGATAGGACCGCTAGGAGAGACTGATCTGGCTGCCAATCATGAGAGAGACTTCTATACTCGTCTGTCCGTGACTGGCAGAGAAAGCAGGAAACAGAGCAGAGAACAGAAAACGATACAGATCATTAGAATAAGAACCGAATGGAACTTCTAGAAAAGAAAACCGCAGTAAATGAAATCAGAAACTCAGTGGATGGGTTCAGAGTGGATCAGACACAGCTAGGGAGAGTCAATGAACTCAAGGATCTCTCAGAAGGAATTTTCTGGAACACTGCACAGAGACAAAGAGGTTAAAAAAACATGAAAAAGGTTAAGATATGTAGAGCAATAAAGTAGCATATGCTTTCTTAGAATTCTAGAAGGGGAAGAGGGAGAATCTAAGACAGAGTAGTATTTAAAGTCTAAGAGCTCATCATTTCCCACTATAGATTCATGCAGCCCAATGAATCCCAGGTAGGATTTTAAAAAAAGAAAAATATGTATCAAGATACATCATGAGGATGAGCCAGAACGTCACGGTGAGCCCTTAATCCATGACCAAGGTCTCACTGCAGAAGAGCGTTTACTTTGTGCAATTTTGAAAAAATAAAAAGGTAGAATTTAAATCTTGGGCACGTAACTTAGAAGCGTGATAGGGGTTAAAATGTTCTAAGGAGGTAACTTTAGGCTTCGTCAAAATATGCAAAGTGAACATTTCAGGGAGTTGTCCCTAGCGCCCTTTATGACTATCCGGGAGCAAATCAGGCTCACACCTTGCATTTGGCTGTTGCGAACAGAGCTGCTTTTATTTTTTAATTTTTAATTTTTTTTTATTTTTAAAGATTTCTTATTTGTCAGAGAGAAGAGAGAGAGCACGCATGCACAAGCAGGGGGAGTGGCAGGCAGAGAGAGAAGCAGGCTCCCGCTGAGCAAGGAGCCCCACGTGGGGTTCAATCCCAGGACCCCAAGATCGTGACCTGAGCCGAAGGCAGACGCTTAACCGAGTGAGCCACTCGGGTGTCCCCAGAGCTGCTTTTGGGATGGTTTTCCCACCTTTTAATTTCCGTGGCATGAACTTTCTGGAGAGACTGGGCTAATTGTGTCAGTTGCAGAATGGCCTACATTCAGAATTTGTCTTGATGGTTTCCCTGGGGCTCATCGAACACTGGTTTTTTTTTTTTTCTTCTCCCTGGAACTTGTAGAAAATGTGTTCAATTTAGCCTTTCCATGGCACCTGTGACAGGTAGTACTGTATATGCACTTCAGGCACTTGACTGTATCGTGATTGATGGACTTTGGGGGAAAAAATGAGCGTATGACCTTTCTGAGTTTGCATTTTACATTTGCAGCATGGGACAGGCTGCGGGCCTTCCTCACTGAGCGCTCCCAAGCCCTTCAGACTGTGCGGCCGACCCCAGGGCGGCGGCGAGCCCCAGGGCGGTGGAGGATGACCAAGGCGGGGACGGCCACACAGAATGGGGCCTGGGGGCGGCGGTGGCAGGCTGTGGCTGTTTCTGGCCCTCCCGCCGCTGTGGGACAGGATGAAGTCACAGACACAGGTGACATTCATGGCAGCCTTAAAAATGAGAGAAAAGAAAATGAAAAGAGGTCTCAGGCTTGCAAGCACAGAAGGCCTAAACGTAAACTAATGTAGGGAAAACGTTGAAGCGAATGCTTGAATTTGTAGACTTGACAGAGTCTATGCTGGGGAGAACTCAGGGCCTTGAGAGACGTGGAGTGAGGTTAAAGGAAACCCACAAGTGTGACATCCGGGGTCCTCCTGTCCACATAACACCTTCCCAAGGACGACCGCCTTCAACAAAGTAAGCTGAAGCGATTTTCGGCAAGTTGCTGCTGGTGCTGTCTAGCTCGTGAGCATAAACACCACCAAGGGGGCATCCTTCAGAAAGGCCTGAGTGGAACAAACAGGTGTTTTTCAGGCCCCAGCGAACAGACGCAGAAAAGGGTTTAGTGGGAAAACAGTGCGGCCGCTCCCCAGGACCGCTCAGCTGATCCCCTGGGCAAACACCGGGCCCAGTGGGCAGCCGAGATTCCCTCCGTACTTTCTGTTGGCGTTGGCCCCGTGTGCTTCTTCGCCCCACATATTTGTGTGGGGAACAAACAATTAGGACCAGCTAGGAGGCGTGATCTGTGAGGAAGAACAGACGGGGCGCTGCGAAAATATTTTCGAGGGTCAGGGTGTCCCGGGGGCCGCGCTGTCCCCATCGGGGACCCCCTAAGGACTTCCACTGTGTCCTGCGGTGCTGTTCTGTGCTTGTTCTTCACCTTCCTAACGGGAGAAGCCCTATGAGCCTCACTCTGCCAGAAAACACACGCGCTTCATTCCGCAAGCTCACCAGTTCAGATTATTTTGGATTTCTTTCTCCTGTCGGTCCTGGAAATGGGCTCTGTGGCCGAGCGTGGGCACCGCCGGGGAGCCTGTGAGAAGTGCAGACTCACGCGGGCCCCTCCCCCGGCCCCCTTAAGTCAAAGTGCACGCTGTAGCAGGACTCCCGGGGTGGGGGGTGATTGTAGGCACGTTCACACCCCGCAGTGCACACAGGGTTTGCAGACCTGGCTGCACATCCGGACCCTCTGTGCAGCGTTAACACACATTTTCCATTTCCCACCCTTCCCGGGGCTCCTGGTGAACGGCCCACTTCTGCCCGCTCTCTCCGGCCGTTCCCACTTTCATGAAAATGCCTTCAGAGTCAACAAAACCATCTCGGGCTTGCGCGTGTTCTAGTGGGGAGGAAGACAGAACACGCTGGGCTTCTCCCATCCCAGGGAAACGGTCCCTTTGCTTGATACCACTTTCCCCTCTGACTTCTGCCCTGTTGCCTTTTGGTTTTGGTTTTGAATTCGCTCTTTTATAGCAAAACTCATCAAGAGGCGTCTATGCTTACTCCGAGTCTCTCTCCTCCCGTTACTTTCACCTGCACCAACCTATCACCTCCCAGCCCCCAGTCTAAGGAAACTGTCTGGTCAAGGTCACCAGTGACCCCACATGGCTCAGTTGAAGGCCAGTCCTCAGTGTCCCTTCCTTATCCCCCCCATACCCCCCTGCTGTTTGCTCCTTCCTGCAGCCCCTCCCTGTCTCCTCTGCTGAGTCTTCCTCTTCTCCCTGCTCTCGTGATATCTTACAGCACCCCTGCTTCTCACCCACACTCACCTCTTTGGTGCGTCTTGCTCTCTCATGGTTAAAGCCATCTACACCACTGTCTCTCCAGCCCAGACGTCTAGCCTTGTCTGTCTGCCGTCTCTCCAGCGTCCTCGCTGGGATGTCTGCGAGGCACAGACAGACTTCCTGACCTTCACCTCCCGGGACCTACTCCTCATCTCTGCTGACCCAAGTGTCACCGAGCCGTTAGTTGCTCAGGCCGGACCCTCTGGAGTCATTCCGGGTGCCCCTCTCTCAGACCCCACTTCCAGTCTGCCCCGATGTCCTGTTTGTTTCACCCTCAACACAGACCCGGGGTCAGACTCTCCTCCGTAGCTGGCAGGCGTGTCAGCGGGCGGCATGGAAAAGTCTCACGGCCACCACTGGTGTGCGCCACGGTCCGGCAGCGGTGCTCGTGCGCCCACGGATCCCACGGAAGTCCCGCGCAGCGTGTTGCAGCCCCGCCCCGCAACTCCGGCGAATGTCCAGCGGCGGTGAGACGGTCAGGAAGCCGTGGAAAGTTCACACGAGCAGACGCGAGGCAGGAGGAGGAGGAGGACGGACTGCGGTGGGACATGAACGCATGCACAGGGCTGAAAGATGCTGCACACGGGATACGCGGTGTGACTCCATGTGTGTCAAGTTCAAGGACAGCCTCGAGGAGCCTCAGGTGCTGGGAGGCGGTAGAGTGGTTGTCTCTGGGCAGAGACGGGGCCGCCTCGGAGCTGCACTGGAGGCCTCTAGGGGCAGATGACGGGCGAGTCTTCATCTGGGTGCTAAACAAAGTACTTCCCTTGTGGAAGTGCTGTGAGCTGTACATCTAGGATCTGTACGCTTTGCTGTTAAGTTTTCCTTCGGTTCAGAGCACCCAGACTCAACCACTCTTCCCACCTGCACGGCTCCTCCCTTGATGCAAGCCTCGGGCTCCCAGCTGGGGGACTCCTGAGCTGCCCCCACTCCCAGTCTTGCCCAAGGAGGTCTGCTCTCAACACAGCCAACAGAGTGGTCGGGTTTTATCATCCCAAGGCTCACCTCCGCAAACGGTTCCTTCTGAGTAAAATCTGGATTCTTCCCAGTCAGCCCCACAGCCGGCAGGATCCAGCCCCGGGGCTCCTTGCTGCCTTCCCTCATGCCCGGCCACTCCCTTCCGAGTCCCGGGGGACGACTCCTCAAGGGGGCCTGTTCTGACCGGCCTACCAACCTTGCACTCAGCACCCTCAGCTCTCCTGTTCCTTCTCATTCTACACTACTCTTGTTACTTTATTCCAGTACCTTCTTCCTCCAACACATTGCACGGTTTGAATGGTAGCCCCCCAAAAATGTCCACCCAGAACCTATGGGTGTGACCTCACTTGGAAAAGGGACTTTGCAGATGCAATTAAGTTAAGGGTCTTGAGATGAGAGCATCCTGGTTAGGGAGAGCACTAACTCCAATCCAAGTGTCCATAGAAGAGAAGGGGAGAAGACACACAGAGGGCCACTGAGTCTGAGGTAATTTGCTCCAGCAACTCTAGGAAGCTCATGTATATACCATTTCACTGATTTATTATTATTATTTTCTGTGTCTCTCACTGTGAGCTCCATGAGGGCACAAATGACTATTTTGTTTGTGATGCATTTCAAATACCAGGGCCTGGCGCCTACTAGGCACTCAAGCCTGAAAAGGAACTGATTTACTGATTTCAGCGTGGTCAGTCCTGGCTGAAGTATTCTAAGACTTAGCCGAATAAACGAGTGATGACACTTGGCGCCCTGGGGGGCCGCCCAGCGCCAACAGACTGGATGCTGCCCACAGCCATGAGGATGAAGCTCAAGTGCATTTTGCTGAGCGGAAGGAGCCAGACATAAAGGACAGCATTCTGTATGATACCAGCTGAGCACTCCCGAGAGAAAGCTGGTCAGTGTGGCCCCGAGCCCAGGGCACAGGAGGGTCACTGTACAGGAGAACGAGCTACTTTTTGGCGGGTGGTGAAAATGGTCCCTCCTCGTTGTGGACACTCGGTCGGGCATCGGCATCTGAGCAAACTCATAAAACCGGATCCCTCATATGGGTGCAGGTTATCATATGTAAATTATATCTCGAAAAGATGATATCATCAGGTGGTTTGTCTAGAATAATGTAATAATTGTCTAAAGCAAATCCCCACTGGGGATCCTGGAGGTGTGAAGATGCGAGAGTCCAAGACTATGTGGCAAGAATGTACAAGGAAGCAGAAAAGGTAAAACTGAAGGGACAGAGAACAGACAGGGCTGACTATTTGGAGGCTGACCAAGGATGCACCTGCAAGACGGTGCCGTTGGCAGAGTCTGCGTCTCGGACCCCGCAGCTCCTGCTAGGACCTGCTGCTTAGGCCTCTGGAACCCGCCAGCAACCTCAGCCGGCGAGGAGCCCTTGACTGAGTTAACAGGACAGCTGTCCTGGGGGACACTGGGGATTGCCTGTTACCCCCGCCTACCTCCCTCGGGCTTCTCCCCATCTATTTATTCTCTCCCTCAGGATGGGCTTGATTCTGATAGCAGATCATGGATTTTAGTTACCAAGTGGGACAGGCACTGGTTCAAGGATTCAAAGGTTTAGTTGAATGTGAAGCAGTGATTCATTCAGAAGTACTGTTGGTGGCTTTCAAATAACAGCTGTTTTATAAGGAAGGGAAATTCCAGACCAAACTCTAACATGAATATTGATGCAAAACCCCCAAATAGTATGTCAACTAATAGGAACCAGCAAGATATTAAAGGATAGTGCATCCTGACTGTTGCAGGTGGGGGCCCTTGGGAAGCAGACCCTGACAGAGAGATTGGTGTGCAGGACCCCAGCTGGGGGGGGGTCCTTGGGAAGGGGAAGGAAGCAGGACTGGGCAGTCCCCATGGAAAGGGTCTCGACCCTGTGGGGGTCTTGAAGGGGGCAAGAGGGCCTGGCTTTTATACCTCTGCATTGACCCTTGTCGGATGCTGTCACCCTGTGGGGCGCGTAAAATTGGCCAAGGAGATTCTCCTTAGCTGGGCAGTTTGCAAAGGATAGGCAGCTGAGGACCAACTGCCAGCGACATTCCCATAGCTGGGGCCCCAGTCCTTTATCCTGAAGGGATTACCAAGCACACAGCTGCAGCCAAGGCGGGACTGAGTCAGATGGTGAAGAGACAAGGAGCCACTTTTAGATTCTGGCAGTTTATTACCTCCATCCACAATGAAAGGAAGAGAGCCAGGCAAGGGTGCCGGCTCCCTGGGTCCTTCTCCCACATGCCAGAAGGGGCAGGATGGCTGCCACAAGAGCTGGGGGTCACTGCGTTGCTGAGGGACCAGGTCTAGACCGCATGGAAGCAGTTTATATTGTCTATCCTGAGCTCATCAGAACCCTCCCGGGGGAGGTGGGCAGCTCGTGGGAGGTGGCTTTGGACTAGTTCCTCACAAGCCTCCCACCCCTCCCCCTTGTCAACTGGGAGAATTGCAAGACCGCCTGCCAGGACTCAGATTAGCTGTGGTTCAACCCTTGCCTGTGTGGCCGGCATGCCAGACTGTCACGGTGACCGAGTGGAGTGGTTTCAGGACACTGAGGATAGTTGAACATCAGAAACTTAAGTGTTGTATTTTGCAACATTAACAGAAAAAGATGAGAAAAAGTATATCATCTCGACATCTGGCAAAATTCAGTACCCATTTTTTAATCTTTATAAATGCTCTTAGCTAACTGGGAATAGAAAAGAACATCCTTAATCTAATACAGAATATTGTAAACATTTTTTTGTGTGTGGGGGGGAGGAGCAGAGAGAGAGGGAGAGAGAGAATCTTAGGCAGGCTCCGTGCCCAGCATGGAGCCTGATGTGGGGCTTGATCTCCCAACTCTGAGATCATGATCTGAGCCGAAATCAAGAGCTGGACACTTAGCCAACTGAGCCACCAAGGCGCCCCTTGTAAACATTATTCTTATTCATGAAGTATTTAGAATTTTACCCCAGAGACTGGGAATGAGGCAAGGCTGTCCTCTATTACCTTCTATTCAACATTGTACTAGAGGTCTTGGCCAATGCAATAAGGCAAGAGAAATAAATAAGACATAATATCCCACTTACCCAGAATTATTTACCTGCAAACTGCAACTATTTGAAATAAAGCTGATAACCTGGCAGGTTAATGTTCTCTTATAAAGCACCTAAAAATGTCTTGGAACTGCCAAGATACCACAAAGTCTATGCACTTCACCCATAGAAGAGGAGTCCCTTAAGCCCTCACTCTGGGGATATAAATAATTATAATAAGCTTCTCTTTTTATTTTCCAAGCCCATACCACTTAGAAACAGAGACTGGCACACTGGTCAAAATCAGTGTGAGCTACCAGCCTGATAGGAAAGGACATCAGTGGATGTGGGTAAACCCTAAGAAAAGATGCAATAGTTCAAAAAACATGGTGCTTGGGCCACCTGGGTGGCTCAGTTGGTTGAGTGTCCAGCTCTTTGGTTTGGCTCAAGTCGTGAGCCCATGGGTCATGGGATCAAGCCCTGCATGGGCTTTGCATTCGCCAGGGAGTCAGCTTGAAGGTTCTCTCCCTCTGTCCCTCCCCTCGCTTGCGCACTATTTCTCTCTCTCTCTCTCTCTCAAATAAACAAATCTTTAAAAAAAAAAAAAAAACCACGGTGCTTGTAAACCACTTATTTTTGGGGCAAACAGCACTCCACACCTCAGCTGCCCGAGGTCACTGGACAGTCATTGATACTTATAACACTGACTTCCAGTCATCAGGAAAAGAGAAAATTATGTTTGTGACTCACCACTTAAAAGGACGGGAATTATGTTCTGTATGAAAGATTTTTCTAGTGGCCGGGTTTTCAAAAATTTTGGTCATTGGTATGGGGAAATTTTGGTATTAGAAAACCAACTTAGTATCTCATTTTGAACAATCTACCCAAGGTTTTCATGGGCTAAGCAGTGCTTGTGCAGGACGTAGAGGTGCAGTTTCACAAACACTAGGACTGAGCTTCTATAATGGGCCCTCATACTTGAGTCACTGAGGGGAGGTCTGGCCTGAGTGCTCCCTCAGTCCAGGGATATTCTTTTCCTCAGAGCCGCTACTATGGGAAGGCAGCTGTGGTCTGGCCACGTGAACGCACTGGGCTGAAAGGCTGAGCAGGGTTTGTGACTTCTCCTCTGAGTTCACCCTTTGAGAAGTATTGACAGCGTGTATAGAACATCCACTGCATTTAGCTTCTGCGTTCTCTGTTCATCGTGGGACCACGTGCTATCAATGCCCCACACATCCCACTTATCCTCACCTGGAGGTGGCCTGCAGAAGGTTCTTTGTGTCTCTTCACCCAAGGGCCTTTCTTGAACATTGGAGCATGCTCAACCCAGGCACAAGAAGAGCTGGGAGTTAACACCCCAGGAGCAAGGCTCAACCTGGTAAACAAGGAGCTGGTGGATGACGCCCTGGCCTCCTCACTCCTGAGTGGGATGGAGCTTGGTGGTCCACAGTGGTCACCTGCACATGAACACGCCCTTTCTCGGCTTGCTTCCCTTTCCTGCCTTACACCCCCATGCCCTCACTGTGCTTCCTGTGGTCCCCTCCCAAGTAAACTACTTCAACCAAAACCCTTGTCTGAGGACCTGCTTTTAGGGGAGCCCAACTACTGGACTTGGATGCCAGCCAGACGACAACAGGATCCCACTCCTGATGTGGAGTGCGGAGGTGACAGACGCCGGCGTGCTGCTGGGCCAGCTACTGAACTCCAGCGTGGGAACGACCGCGGTGATGAAGAGAGCAGCAGGCTCTGGTCAACCAGCTGTCACCACAGGAGACGCTGTGACAATCCGAATGCCCCAGGCACACTGAAGAGACCCACATCTCCTCTATGCAGACGACAGAATGTGCTGAGAATCAGGCCAGGATGGGATCTCGAGGGCCATGATCACCAAGTGGACTGAGTTCTCAGGCCTGGTAAGTCCCCGTGGCTCAAGCCAGGCTCTGATTAGGAAGGGCGGGGACTCTGAGATGTGAGATGGGCCCATCTGGGCAGAAGCCCTCAAGAGCCTTGATACCCCAGACCCCCCCTGAATGCTTGGGTCTAGTAAGTGGCTCATGCCCGGGCTAGAGAGCAGCCTCCCCTCACCTGGAAATCACATGAAGGCCTCTCTTGACAGAGAAGACTGGCCAGAGAACCTCTGTCCTCCCCACGATCTGCCCCCACTTGCACTCGTTTCTCCTAAATCAGACAACGGGGATGACTACCAGCATGGCCTGTGGCAAGAGATACTGTCCTGCTTGGAAAGGAAGGGAATTATTCCCCGCGAAGAGCTGAAGAAGCTGGCTCACGTGGGCCGGCAGGAGCTAGAAGAGCGTGCGTGGGCGCCCCGCGGGTGACAGAACAGAAGCTGGCTAAGGAGAGTTTCCTGAGACGTGGGTTCTCCTCTGTGACTTGGGATTTGGTGCCTTGGCAGGGGCACTCAAAGCCAGTCCTACCACACTGCTGCAATGCCTCCCGGGAGGTTGGAGGCCAAGGCGCAGTGAGGATGGGGCCAGAGGGCTCAGAGGGAGGGCCTGCTGGAGTGGGCACCAGACAGGAGAGCCCGCCGGCGGGCAGACAGCTCTCCCCTTGGCACTCCCCCCAGCAGAACAAGGAAGGAGGCGATGCGTGCACAGTAGGGCTGCTGCACAACCCGGGTCCCCAGGACTTCCGATTCTCCAACGGACAGGATTCCAGAACGTGAGTCTGTGGGCAGCACGTGGCCCCTCCTCTGCCAGGCAGTGAGGGGCCGTCCACCTCATTTCTGGTACACCGTCCCCACCTCACGTCCTACTGTTACTTTGAAAAGTTTATGAAGGATTTTCAAATTCCAATTTTGCTTTATCTAGTATCAGTGGTTTTTTAATCTGTAAAATACTCCAACTTTTTTCTCTGTGTGGTATTAAAAATTGTTGTTTAAATAGTATTATCTAGGGGCTTCTGGGTGGCTCAGTCCGTTAAGCGTCTGCCTTTGGCTCAGGTCATGATCTTGGGGTCCTGGGATCATGACCTGAGCCAAAGACAGACGCTTAACGACTGAGCCACCCAGGTGCCCCTTGTCTTTTATTTTTAAAAGACTTGCTTACACGAGAGGAATCAGGTCTCGAACTTCTAATGGCAAAGCTTTAGAATATAATAAGCATTTACACATAAGCCAAGGAAATCATTAATGCCAAATGTGTGCAATCCACTCTATCTAACAGCACCTAGCATTTAAAAATATAAGCATCTCCATGGACTGTTTCATTCATCGGAATGGAATTAACAAATAGCAGAGGTCTTATGAAACAGAATTACACATTCAATTCAATGTAGAGCAATATTTTCCTAATAGTCTTATAAGACGCAAGTGGATGATCATTAGACAGTTAACAGAGACTCAGAACATACCACATAGTGAGGAAAAAATGAATGCTTAAATGTTGAACAGAAGAAATTAATAATAAAAACCCTTTATACTTACTTTTGTCAACCAAAGGTCTGAGTCATAACTTAGCAGGAGCCTTGAATTTTTAAGTTAAACCAAAGCTGCATCATGACAGCCAGGAACATACCGTGCAGATGGCTTAGCACACGGGAAGACGGTAGATATACCGTCTAGACGGCTTAGCACATGGGAAGGTTAAGCAAGGCTTGAGCCAATGCTCTTAGGAACCCAAAATATATAGACCAGAAAAGCTTGCTTTCTCAGTCAAGTGAGATAAATCTTAAAACTAGGTAAATATGCAAAAAATAAACATTTAGAACTTCATTTTGCTAAAGGCATGAGTTAAACACACACACACACACACACCCCCCCCACTGAGCAGGGAGCCCGACACTGGGCAAAAGCAGAGTACAAGGGATTTAGATGTGACAGAATCATCACCTTGATTTATGTCAAAGAATGTCGTATGTATCTTCACGTGGGGCATAGTTAGGTTTTAAGGTTTCAGAAATACTTTTGAATTTATTATCGGACTGGAACACACTATACAGAATATTTCAAAGTTGCTACCAAAAAACAAGTTGAAATTTTACTTAGCAATATAGGTTTCTCAACACCTCTTCCTCCCCCTTGGGCATCACATTCGGAAAGATGCAGGGAAGGAATGATTAAATGGTCTCTGACGGATCTACTAGCATGTTCTGTTTCTGAATTATATAGAATGTCCTGGTCCTTAAGTAATGGGATAGATTTTTGGAGAGACTATCAATTTGGGGCTAAAGAACTATGTGGGTAAAAGCTCTAGAAGGAAGAGAGATTGATGAGTGACCTGAACGGTGAGGGGAAGGTGGGGAGAGAATATGCAATAAATGCTGGCCTGTTGGATTTTTCCCTCCCTTCTCTAATCCATTCATCTTTTTAAGACTGCCTTCTGTGTCCTCTTCAGGGGACATTTATCATTTCTTCCTTCGATATTTTAACATAAAGCCTCCAAGAAAAACAGCAAATTCAAGGCTAATATTAAAAGCTTGAATAAAAATAATAACGAGCCTTATCATCTGATCAGTAAACTCTTCTTAGTGAATAAAATCTTCATTTGTCCAAGTGGGATGGCCTCTCTCAGCAGACAGCACTCACTTAGCGTGTGACACTCAGCTTCTGGAAATGCGAACAATTACTTTCTAAATAACGTGAGAGAAGTCAGTCCTTTCTTTCTGACGCATTGCTGCTTTGTGGACCTTATTTTATTTATCTTTATGGCAAATCGTTGCATTACATGACTGCGGAGACTGAGGCCTCATTTCTAATGATTTATCCAAAATCACTCAAGAAAAAAGCAGAACCAATGGAAATATAATCAGAACCCCTTGAAAATGCAGTTACTGTAGATGCATACAAATAAACTATGATCAAAGTTGAATCTTAGGTCTGGTAACTGATTTTATGTTGAATATAAGTCATTTTAAAAGTATAATTTAAGAGAATATTCTGGAAAACTGAAGTATAAAGATTATATTTATTCTGGGTCCGGATACTTTCTCAACTGTAGAAGTACAGGATGGATCTGACTTCTCCATCAGTAATCCAGATTCATGGTAAGTCGGGTTGCAAAAAATGTCTGCACGTCCTCTGATAATTACAGCATTTAGCTAGAGAGACGGAAGTTAATCGAATCCTCGTGGTTCTATTAATTTTCCTTATAACTGATAAAAATGCTACCTATAAAAGTTGGTAGGCACATTTTCAATGCATTCATATTTTATAATGAAATAGAGAAAATGAATTTGATTTTGAAAAATAGGTTTATTTGTAATAACTATCTTTAATAACTCTGTTTTTATTTTTACCCCGGGGAATGCACAAGAACAGACGATGCTAGCTTTAACATTTACTGAAACAGTATACTCTTTATACTAATGCAAAACGCTAAGACTCTTCTTCCCACTCTAAACGTCTCTTCTTTACTAATAGAGAATTCTCACTGCATCGGAACTAAGACTCAGGCGCGCTCAGAGGAGTCTGGGACGACTGGCCAGAGTCGGTCAGTAGGTTCCCCTCTTCTCAATTAGGTAACTGAAACAGGAAGTCTCGTTCTAAATATTAGAAGCAAAGTCTATATATTAGAGAAATAAAGAGAGGGAATGTAACAGACTGCTTCAAAATACATGCCTGAGGTGCGAAACAGCTTGTACTTCCACGTGGTGGCAGCTTCCAGAAGAAATCTTTGGGATTTAATCTTCAGGTTCGTACCTGGAAAGAGATAAAAATTCCGTTAAGACCACAAATAACATCATGATACTTTTTGTTGCTGTCATTGTTACCCAGTGAGTTTACCTGCAAGCTCTCCAGTGACTACCCCAGTAACGCAGAATCACTACTGGGGTGGAAGTCAAAGACAGTCACGGCACTATGAGGGGGCTCCCCCAACAGGGGGACAAAGGACCAGCGAAGCGTGAGGACACCTTCGGACTCCAACTCTCTGGATCTGGCATTTAGACCCATGACAGCTTAGGACAGCAGAAACTCTGTATAATTATCCGAGTTGTCGGATGGACACAAAGTGCTGATAGGACCACGTGAGGACAAGGTTAACAAAGCCCCCTCTCTACAGACGAATTGGATCTGGGATTTACTTCCTCGCTCTGTTCCCCTGGAGCCCTGATAAAGGTAAAACGGCAGCTGGGTTTCCAGACCAAACCGCGGAGGACAGAAATGAGCCGAGGAGCAGAGCACACGTGGGCCGGGAGGACTGGGGGCTGAGCCGTGACTACTGGTGGGCCCACCGCAGACTCCCCACGCTGTACACTGAGTTCGGGTAACGGCACCGTCCCTCCTGCTCCCGGGGCAGCACGCAGTTAGAGACCCGGTCCTCCGATGGTGCCCATCTGCAGGGACCGCATTCTCTACCACCTAAATTGTCACTGAGGGAGGGCACAGGATGACCAGGTCTTAGGCTCCTGCCGACACTCCTGAGGAGAAAGGCCCAAGGGTGCCCTGTTAGCTTGCTGGGTTTCCTTTCTGCTATCCTGCTTAAAGGAATCCATTGCCAAGGGTAGTCTAGTGTAGCTGTGTGTGTGTCTCTCTCTCTCTCTCTCTCTCTAAAGTCCTGGCTGAACCTACACTGAAGCCCTTACAGACAGTATGGACAAGACCCAGCCAAAGCCCCTCTGCTCTCCTCAGATGCAGCCTTCTGGACTAAATGACAGCAAGCACCCCCTGGCCTGACCTCTCTGGACACAAACTGAGATTTAGTGAAGGACACACATCAATCGGCGGTGAGACAAATCCAAGAGCCGCACAGGATCAGCCAGGCTTACTTGGCCAGTCTTCTCCTCAGGTCTTTGATTTGGTCATTCTTCCTGGTGAGAATCTCTTTCATGTTTCGATAAGCTGCTGTTTGTTGGAATTTCTTCTCTAATTCCTGCACAGTGAAAAATATCAGTCCGTTACTACGAAACAGTGAAGAAGTAACACATCTCATAAACATGTATATTTCTGCTCTAATTTTACTAATACTCCATTTATATTATTTTCTAATTTCTTTTTAAAATTTACTTATATAAAATTAAGGCTATGCAAATTTTAAAAATACATTCCTTCAAAGGAGAAGTCCAGAAAACAGTAATATTGTCAGCATGTAACTAAGTACAATGAGAAGTCTGTGTGAAATAGTAAACTAATTCTCAGGTGAAATAAGCATGACTTTCCCCCAAATCCCAAAGTGGTACCAGTATTCTAGGAAGAGGATTTTTTTGTTCAGTTACATTTTAGCTCCCGTATGCTTAAGAGTCTAATCCCTAAACTGAAGAACATGGTTCTCTACGTATTTCATAGAAATTAGGAACAAGGGATAGAATCCTTTAAAGAGAAGTCACCCATCCCTGTGGGGCTGTGGGAGGGATGGGCAACATGGGGGGGGGGCAGGGCAGCTCACGTAAGCTATCCGTGGAGGAGTCTTTGACCATTCCATGGGAAGGAGTGGCGACTTTTTATTACCATAGATATCTTAGCGCCAAAGACAGAAGGATCTCAATGCCCAGAAATGATAAATTTCTAACATGTATTGGCCAATACACTGAGAAAAAGGAAAATCTGCGGCTGGCCCCCAATGTGTTCCTCAGTGACCCTTGTTCCTCACACAGACAAATCTGACCTTTTCAGCCATGTTTAGCTGCTCCTGAACCCTCAGTAGGTCATGCTTGGCTGTCGCCAGATTCTCTTCCAGGGACTTCTGGTTTTCTGTCTTGTCATTAAGTGTCTTCTGAAACTCACTTTTCAAAGCAGCAACTGTGTTTTCCAAGTCATTCAAGTCTTGGGCTTTTATAAAATCCTATGAAAGATACATGCACTGACATAATTTCATGTTGACACCCTAACCGGTGACTGTTTTACAACAGTGATTCAGCATCATGACATGAAAGCAAATGTTGTGCGTGTGCATGTTGCCCCCACCGCACCCCCCCCCCCCGCCCCCGCCAGCCCGGGTAAGCTCCCGCTCCTAGAGGGTCGCTGGCGCGCCCAGCTCACCCTCAGCCCCCGTGCCCTGTGTCCTGCACATGGCAACGCTCAGTAGTCACTCATCTCCAGATATGTAAAATATCATTTATGAATTGCTGGAATTCCAAAGAGGAACAGGAGAGAGGTGAGATCCTAAATCTGACAAGGTTGTGTGTCCCTGGGTAGGGATGGCAAACAAGTTCCGTTCTTGAAAAGTCAGGTTAAAAAAAAACACAACCCTGGTGAAGACTTTTGAATGATACAGATGGAAAAATAGTAAACCTAACAGAGTTTATATCAAAAATTTAATAGACATATGTCTTAATCATTATTTACATTAAGGTATGAGAGCCTAATCAATGCTTACTGATTATATGGCTTGCTAAATTTATAAGACTTTAAGGTTTTTTTTTTTTGTATAAATGCGATATGCACGTTCGCACACTGTGTCGGCATGATAAAAGCAGCTGGATCTTGTTTTTCACTGGATACATTTGTAATAGAAAAAAGCTGTATTACTCAACAGGAAAATGGTCTATATATTTGCTAAATATAAAGATAAAGCAGTACTACCAACAAAATTCCTCACTCATTTTTGAAATCTAGTCTTTTGAAAAGATTTTACTTCATTGCAGCTAGTGAAAGCACGTACACCTTTTGCTTTTGCCAAAATCTGAAAAGTAAAATTGGAACAAAGTCCAAAATGGCTTTTGAAACAAATTCATCAGGGGCGCCTGGGTGGCTCAGTCGTTAAGCGTCTGCCTTCGGCTCAGGTCATGATCCCAGGGTCCTGGGATCGAGCCCCACGTCAGGCTCCCTGCTCCGCGGGAAGCCTGCTTCTCCCTCTCCCACTCCCCCTGCTTGTGTTCCCTCTCTTGCTGTGTCTCTCTCTGTCAAATAAACAAATAAAATCTTAAAAAAAAAAGTGTAACAACAGAAGCCTAACGAAGTAAGTCTGGGGACTGTTTAGCAGACATGAGAAAAGCCAGGGCCGCCCTGCAAATCCGCTCACATGGTCTGGCTGACAGGAAGTCTGTTCCAGCATCTGGTGCCGACGGGAAGGCCCCAGGACACAGAACTGAGCACGTGAGAACGTTCCGCAGCAGGAGCAGTACTCGGTGGCCTGCTCAGACAGGCCTGGAGAGCCAGGCATTTCAGCGCATCGTACCGAGTACCGCCAGACGCAGGTGGATGTGAGGATGCAGACTCCGTAAATTCATTCTATCTTGTCATACTTACCGAAGGCCGACTTAACTAATAATAAGTTCTGTATAATAAAACCGAATACACATCCAATGAACTAAAAATTCCTCCTTTCTTCACTTCCTTTCCCCCCATTGTAATGGGAATGTCAAGGTAAAAGGGAGAAGAACTTAAAAAAAAATAAACTGAGTCAGAATATCTGTGTGCTAGTGGGCTCTGGGGACGTGGGAAGCCTGTGAGCTGTGTACCTGCCCCAGCGACGTCCCCCACCCCGGCCTTTCCTGGACAGGGGTGTCCCGAGGCAGGACAACAGTGGCGTCCCTCTCAGGGAGTGGCAGGGGTGGGTCAAAATGAACAGTAACTAAGACGACTTCTTAAAGTAGCTCCATGCCCTTGTGGAGCCCAACATGGAGCCCAATGCAGGGTTCGAACTCAAGACCCTGAGATCAAGACCTGAGCGAGATCAAGAGTCAGACGCCCAACCAACTGAACCACCCAGGCGCCCCAACACTTCATAATAAGTTTATACCTTTATTCTATTTGAAAAAGGTGAAAAAGACAGCTGAAACTTATTCTGCCTTTTTTTAAAAATTGAAGTATAATTAACATGCAATGCCCTATCATTTTCAGGTGTCCATCACAGAGACTCGGTATTTCTGTGCCATACAAAGGGATCCCCGTGATACTGCAGTTACCCATGGTCACAAAATTATTACAGTATTATCGACTATATTCAAAACTTCTCTCACCTTTTGATTTCCTTGGTCGAGCTGTAAATCCTGCAGTGCTCTTTCTAGCTTTGACTTCTCATCTAATGCATGGGTTGCCTATAAGCAGATTTAAACAAAACACATTCAGTATTCAGTCTGTAGGCAACTCTTTCAATAATTTTGTCAAAGTATTTCTCAGTTACCTGCATTTCAATGGTCTTCAGCCTTGAGTTCAATTTCTCGTTCTCTTCTTGAAGTCTGGAAATTTCCTTTGTGAGTAAATTCAAGGTTTATTATTTTAGCTACGGTATTTTTAATACTTAAAAGTGTTGCTCTTAAAAATTTAATTGCAGGGCGCCTGGGTGGCTCAGTTGGTTAAGCGACTGCCTTCGGCTCAGGTCATGATCCTGGAGTCCCGGGATCGAGTCCCACATCGGGCTCCCGCCTCGGCAGGGAGCCTGCTTCTCCCTCTGACCCTCTCCCCTCTCGTGCTGTTTCTCTCTCTCGCTCTCAAATAAATAAATAAATAAATAAAATCTTTAAAAAAAAATTTAATTGCAAAATTAAATTTAAATCATAGAACAGCTTGAATACCTGTGTGCCCTGGTTGCTGGTGCTATCCTTGTCCTGCCCAGCCCACTGGCCTCCACACCTGTGAGTTACCTGTGGCTCTAAGCCTCTTTCCCAGTCTCTCAGGCTCCCTTCAGGCCTCTGTCCTCAGCCCTCCTGTGCCACCTCTCACCTAGCTGATCCTGCCACTCTTGGGTCTTTTCCCGGCTGACACAGCACACCACCTGTACTTATCCTAAAACATGGTCTCTATCAGTGCCATGCTGTACGACCAAGCCTCTAGATGCTTCTGTCTGAGCTGAGGACACGGGCCTTCGCTCCAAGCAGCTCCATCATGAGAGTCGGCTGTGAGCCCAGTCCTCTTCCTCCCTGCGCTCCGACACACGCATCAGCGCAGAGAGCACAGCACTCTGGGCCAACTCACGCCAGCCTTCCTTCTGCCTCTCACTGCTGCCCATGCCATTGCCCTGTCTGCCATGCCCCCTTTCTTCCCTCTGACAACTTCATCTGTCTTTAGCCTTCAGCCCAGCTCAGGGACCACCTTCCCCCAAAGTCTGTCCTCAACCGCTCGCACCCAGGCGGAACTATGTTTTCTCGGCCACCTGGGCACACACAGATTAGCATTCTCCCGTTTCCAGAAGATTAATTCTCCCCTCTCAATGAGACTATAAGGTTTTTGAGGACAAAAGACTAAGTATTACATTGCGCTTTATCTAATAACATCTAGCACAATGTTGAGAATACAGAAGTCGTGAAAAATATTTGTATATTGGTAGTTAATTTTTATAAACCTCCTAATAAAAAACCCCATCATTGCTACTGTAGATCATGAACTTCAAATGTCCATCAATAAACACTGTCCGAAACGCCATACCCTTCACGTCACCATGAAAAGATGCAGTTAAGAGTTGCTTCAGACTTTCTGGAAGGTGAGTGCCCTCTTCTGGCCCCCGGGAACCATGAAGTAGACCAACTACAATGGACTAATTACCCTCAGTGGACCAAAGCCTGAATCTGCTGCCTCCTACCTCAGGTTTTCCGCCCTCCAGCTGTGCAGGCCAAGAGAGGGCTGAGTCAGAGGGTCTGCCTGTCTCGCCACGAGGACATTACCTTGCTCAGGAGTTCCGTGGTTCCACCTTCGTTAAGTGGAGCAAGCTTTGGCTTCATGGTATCTATGATGGGCTGATACAAAAGAAAGAAACCAAACCAAAATCACCGCAGAAGAAACCACATGTAATCACCCAACACCTGCACTTTCTAAGTGGAAAACACTGTAAAATCATACCCACGGGGATGCCAGCTCCACGGGGTGGGGGTTTTTGTAGGTTTGGTTCTCTGCTACGCCCCAGTGACGAGGACAGTGCCTGGCCCGTGGTGCCCCAAACAGATCAGAGATGCAAGCGAACCCATCCTCCCCATATCCTTTTAAATAAATTCAGATGGAAGGGAAAGGAGGGAGGAAAGGCAGGAGGGAAGGTGCCTGAAGCCAGAGCAGATACAGATGCTGGCCTCTAGGGACAGGACTTTTCACAAGTGGGGGCTGAAAGAGACTTCCGCATGAACCCGAGTCGGGGAAAATGGTCCTAGTGCGGCTACACCGCGGGCGAGGAGTGACTGGGCGCAGATACTCTGGCAGTTTAGCAATACGTGTTAAAAATGGGGGAATGCATGCCCTCTGACCCGGACATGTCTTAGCCAGAAATACATTCCAAAGGAGTAACTGGGAAATTGTTTTGTATGTGTATGCTCATGAACTCTTTTCAGCACCGTTTTTCTCGCCCGGACACCAGGGAGCATTTGCGGTGCATCTGCACGATGCCGTATTACGTGGTCACTGCAAATAAAGAGAATGATTGAAAAGAGAAGCAGGTCACTAGTCACTGCGAGGACTGTCTCCATTTGACAGATGAGGCAAACAAGGCTCGGCTTTCTCAGGCAACCCGCTCAAGGTCATGCAGTGGGAGAGACAGGGCCAGGATGGACAGCCGTGCTGAGCATTATCTGGGTGAAGAGTTTATATGGCAGGGAATGGGATGAATTGCGGGGATTCTGTGTGTGTGTGTGTGTGTGTGTGTGTGTGTGTGTGTGAGAGAGAGAGAGAGAGAGAGAGAGCACGTACGAGTGAGCGAGAGGAGACAGAAGCAGTTTTTCATGGTTCCTTTTAAAGAGTTTCTTTTTTTGCCTGAAAATATGAGGCAATCTTTGAAGTCTGCTCTTGAATCGAATGCTCTCCCTTGATGGTTTTCACTTTAACCTCTGAATGCTCTGGGCAACTTGAGGATTTTAAACACCGGCTATTAAGATACGGACTTAGAATGACTAAAAATTACCTTTTTATTTGAAGATGTAAATTCTGCTTTTTCAAATTCTGCAACTTGTTCTAATAATTCTCTTGAAGATAAAAACAAATACGAAAAAAAAATGTTCGTTTAGATCTGGACCACATCCACAGAATACAATCACAGGTACCGATCTACTACAACATGGCAGGGAGGACAGTGCAAGTCACCATATCCAAAATGAGACTTAGTTACTAATGGCCCGGAACCCAAACCACATGGACCAAACTGGAATATTCCAGTATCCTGCACCTAAGAGATCACTCGGTGACCAGACGCGTTGCTGCAGCTCTCCCCACTTTCTCACCCCCCAGTCTTAAGAAAAGAAGTGGCAAAGGCATTCGCTAACTTTTGAGATCATGCCTGGGCCTCTCTTGTCCTAACTGCAGGTACGAACGTTGAGTACCTGTTTTCAAGTTCAGAGATATCGGTCTGTAGCTTGAGGTACCACTTCTCGGCCTGTGAGAAAAGCTGCCGCAGAAGCAGCACGTTGGTGTGGGCCGTGTTGATGAGCTCAGACTCCACTTCGCTGTAGACCACAGCCTGCAGCCCGCTCAGGACCTCAGAGACCTCGTCTACGGTGAAGGTGTCCTCCACCAACCTGAAAAACAACCACAGGCCCAGCCTTCAGGAGAAACAACCCAAACCATTTAAGAAATACAACAAAACTCAGAAACCCACATTCACGTCATCTAAAGCGTTCAAGGGTTATAGTGAAAATCTCTCTGGGAACTATCTTCTTTCTTAATAAAACATACTAAAAATAATTTAAGTTCAGTTCATTTTTTTCTAAGCTCAGGTAATTTTTGAGGTCTACTAAAATGATCACACAGTGGGTGTGCACATCCTCTAACACAAGGTATGTGCTCACAAACAGTCCCCCAAACATTTACTTTTTTTCTTTAGTTTTTCAGTTAAAAAATTTTTTTTTACTTTAATCTCCACCAAAATTAGTCTTATCACATTTAGTAGTTTCAAAAGTCACCTGGAAGGTGTTATTTCTCCTTTCTTTCTATTATTTGTTTAGCATTTCAATAATTGTATGAACTATTCACATGAGAGTAAATGACTATAAGAAAATCAATGGTCATTATATGTTGCTTCTCTTAGCACTGAGGCCCCAATGAAAAAGAAACTGACTTATCTTAGTTAAAGCTCCTCTGACAAAGATAATTACCATATGATTTCACTCATGTGTGGAATTTAAGAAACAAAACAGAGGATCATAGGGAAAGAGAGGAAAAAATAAAACAAGATGGAATCAGAGACGGAGACAAACCATAAGAGACTCTTAACCGTAGGAAACAAACAAGGTTGCTGGGGGCGGGGGTAAGGGGTAACTGGGTGATGGGCATCAAGGAAGGCTCAAGATGTAATGAGCATTGGGTGGCAAATGCAACTGATGAATCACTGACCTCTACCTCTGAAACTAGTAATACAATATGTTAATTGAATTAAAAAAAATAAAGCTCCTCTGAGCACTGATCACTCATCATCATCATCAGTAGCATTAAACCCACTCTCCCACAGAAAATGTTTGGGTCGGGAGGGAACTTCAGAGCCATCTTCTTCAATCCCCTCACTTTCAGATGGGAATGCAGGTTCAGAGGGTGGAGGTGGTGTGCCCCTGGTCCCGCAGGGGAGTGACTCAGCCCCACAATCATTTCCAGCAATCTCAGCAACATGCCCAATAGCTGAATCCTGAGAAAGCATCTGTGCAGGGCTCCTACTTTCAAGGGCAGTTTTTTTTTTTTTTTTCCCAAAGATTTTTATTTATTTATTTATTTAACAGAGATAGAGAGAGAGCACAAGTAGGCAGAGCGGCAGACAGAGGGAGAAGGAGAAGCAGGCTCTCCGCCGAGCAGGGAGCCGGATGCGGGGCTCGATCTCAGGACCCTGGGATCATGACCCGAGCGGAAAGCAGCTGCTTAACCCACTGAGCCACTCAGGCGCCCCTCAAGGGCAGTTTGACAGTAAAACGGCCCCTCCCCTCCCCTCTACAGCTGACGATGTCTGCTCCCGAGTGCCGTGCATGGCTTTATGGCACTCGGTGCTCACGTGGAGGCCTTGTGCATTTCCACCTCACCTGACATTTAACTGTGCCAGAGGCTGACCCCCAAGTAATCTGATGTCTCTTTATTGCTTAGTCCTTTTCTTTCTTTGGTTCCCCTATTTTTCTCTAGATCAGGTATGCATTTTCTACGGACTTTATTCCAGGACTGGTTCAACGAAACCAGTTATCATCTACTAACAATTTCTGCTCGTTATGGTTTTTCATGGTTTTCTGCTGTTTTTCCCCCTTCTAATTCTTCACTATGAACTATGTAGGGGTTTTCTTGCTAATTCTCATGCCTTATGGCTCTAATTCTTTAATTAATAACTCAGGTAATTGAAGTTCTGGGATCTTTAATACAGCAAGCCAATCCTTAACCTACATGCGTTTCACTACTTCCTGATGGCTCTTCTGAAACTTTGCAATCTCATAATTATCATATGTGTATGTTTGGTAATAGATTCCTCCCACCACAATTCAATTTCTTGAATTTCACATATCCACAAGGCGTGCTGTAGCTACTCTCAGTGAATAACTGATCACGATAATCCCAGCAACGGTTTTATGGCCTCTCCTACAGCATCCCCACTATGGCTCCCAGAAAGGATCCATGTTTCCCCCTGGCTTTCCTTAGAGTCCTCTGATACCTGCTCTCCTTGAGGTCTTGGAAGCAGGAATCTACAGTTTTGAGTCTCAGGCCTCTTTTTGAACGAGCAAAACGCATGTAATTGATAACTTCATTTTGGTGGTGCTCATTTAGGCCCAACTCTGCCTAGAAGAGAGAGACGCAATCGTTAGTCTTGAAGATCTGAAGAAGGAACCAACAATGAAAATATATAAGATATCCAGGTGTAGCGATTGCTAGATGTCCACCAAATTCTGTTCTTCCCTTCCTCCTGGGTAAAAGGCTGCCCAACTAGATGATACTTCCCAGCCCTACCTGCAGCCAGGTGTGGCCACATGACTACTGCTCAGTAATGGATGTGAGCAGAAGAGACATGGGCCATCTCCAAAGCCTGAGCCTTATGATGTGGGAATGTCTCTGTCACACCTATTTCTCTGGAGGGGCCGGGTGGACAGCAGGATGAAAGGGGCCTGTATCCCTGACTGATTTTGTGGAGCAGCGCTGACCTACAGACCTCAGATGAGTAGTGAGATGGCTGTTAAGTGAGAGAAATACACTTCTGTATTCTTTAGGCCACTGGTTTTTTGGATATCTACTACACCAACTCAACCTTACCTAAGCTCATACAGCTTTAAAAAATGAATTTGGTTTTGAAATAGTAATTAATTGGGTCTTTATTTTAAACCAGATGAGAGCTTGACAACTATGAGCTAGAGATCAATGAAGTTCTTTTTCATTTTATAGTATGCTGAAAAGAAAAGGACATCATACAATTGAACATCTAATGCAGAGACTAAATGAGTCAGGAATGATCTTTATTTTAAGAATAATGATCTATCATATATCATAGCCTTCCTATGGGAGACTAAGGTTTAACTTCCAAGCCTCTTTTTCAGGCTTGTCACTATCGACACACAGGGTTGGGATGCCTCCAACACCAAGGGCCAACAATCAGGCATGATCTCCTTCCGCTCCCAAGTCACTCGCGGTGGCTTTTCTGCATCCACACACCTTCTCTCTGCAGTCTCGATTTCCTTAGGACGTATGTCTCTAAAGGCTAGGACCTTGCCCATCTGGTTCCCTGAGTACCCCCATCCCCAGCACGGTGCATCCCAAGCAACAGACATGTGCCGACAAAACGTGTGCCGACAAATGAACTTCAAGGCGTTCCTCCTTTTGAAGGTCACTTCATCAGGCCTTAATCGGTTCTCTTTCAAATTCCTGGAGAACTTGATTAACCAAGTATTCTCCCCTCTCAACATTCTACAGGTTTCTTCTTCCTTCAGACTATAGGGAAGACTATATACATAAACCTTATTCATGCTTAACCCCCCCCCCCCAAAAAACCCTCAAACCTGAGAATCCCTCTAGCTACCCTTGCATTTCTCCACACCCTTTCTACCCTTGCTATCCCCATGCTATCCCCTAGTCCTTAAACCCATACCTACTCAAATTGCTTTTGTAAAGCTCACCAGCAGCTTTACTTTATTATTATGATCACCTGGGAGCTTTTATTTATTTTTAAATTTTTTGTTTTACATTTGAGTACAGCTGACCCACAGTGTTACATTTATTTCACCGCTGATGTATTTCAGTGGCCCATTTCAATGGTGCCCCTGAAACTCTGGTTTAAGCCCTTTTTCTGAACACTGTGCACTGTTCTAAGTAGGGCTGCTATTTAAGCGGACATTCTAAATCCGCTGGAAAGATGAATGGATATGTTTTAGCATACGGGACAGCTGGTCTTTTCTGAACAGGTCAAAATAAAAGAAGGATCACCCACGTTTCTTGGGCTGTAAAGTGGATGGTGTGGACTCTTAAAGTCGCTCTCACATCCAAAAGCCGGATTCCATCATGTTCTCCCTCCACAACTCGTTATAATACGTAACTTTTCATGCTGCGAAAGGGTGTGTGTGTAA
Organism: Neomonachus schauinslandi; assembly: GCF_002201575.2. Classification (NCBI taxonomy): domain Eukaryota; kingdom Metazoa; phylum Chordata; class Mammalia; order Carnivora; family Phocidae; genus Neomonachus; species Neomonachus schauinslandi. The sequence continues at coordinate 199,512,425 of NC_058403.1, read as the reverse complement.
AAAAAAAAAAAAAAAAAAACCCTGGGGGGTTTTTGGGAACAGAATGAAAAATCCTGCCCTGCGCCTTCTGCAGGCGGCCGTTCCCTCCAGCTCCCTCCACCAGCCACCTTCAAGGTGCGACTTGGGCCGGCCGGCCCAGGCGGGAGCGAGGAATGTCACGACTCCGGGGACAGAGGCTGCTACAACGCCGGAGGGGCTGCGGCCGAGGTTAACGGAACTTTGGGGGCCGGCCGGGAGGCCCAGGAGCGGGCTTAGCCCGGCTGCAGCCACGCCCTCCCTCGGCCCCATCTCGGCATCTCTTCCGCGCGCTCTGGCTCCCGGCCGGCTACTCACCATGGCGGCGGCGGGAGTCGCAGCCCAGAGGAGCGGGAGAGGCCAGGCCGAGCCCCGCCAAGCTGGGGTCCCCGAGGGTGGTTGGGCCGCAGAAGATGCGGAGGGAGGGCAACTTGTTTAGAAGCCTCCGGTTGCTAATGGGAACGGAGGCACGTGACCCTAAGTGATGCACTTTTATTGGTCCTCAAGATCACGCGACAGGAAGTGCAGTGTGACCGGCTGACCGCCGCATGCGCACTGCTTCCAGAGCCGGAAGTCCCGCCTATCCACGCCACGCCGACTTTGTGAGCAGGCCAGTGTTGCCAATGGTAACGGGAGGGGAGAGGCCGCCTGGACCCTCACGTTCAGAGGCGCTCCGGAGCATTGGAGTCAGGGTTGCCCCGAAGGGCTGTCCCTCCCTTCCCGGGCTGGGTGACGACGCCGGCTGTGGCTTGGGAGACCGACTTTTCAGTGGTCTCAGGGCGCCTGGGCGTGGGCGGCCCGGACTGATTGCTCTTCTCTCCAGCGCTGCCAGGCGCCAGGATAGAGCTATGAATGGCTCTCTCCCCGCCCCGCTCATTTTTTCCCCCTCTTTTAGTCCTGCTTTATCCTTAAAAATTAAACGCAAAAAGAGTTGGTGAAAGAGCAGTGAATTTCAAACTATTATGCCTGGAATCACCGGGCAAGCTTGCTGAACAAATGCTTCCTGGGGCCTCACCCCTCCAGAAATTCTGAATCAGGAAGTCTAGCTTGGGTGCTTGGAATCTGCAGTTTTTATCACACACCAGGAGCGATCGGGGACCACTTTTAAAGAAACACTGCCCTAAATCATCAGGGAAATGCAAATCAAACCACAATGAGGTAACACCTTACACCTGTCAGAAGGGCTAGACTCAGAAATAACAAGTGTTGGGGAAGATGTGGAGAAAGAGAACCCTCCTGCACTGTTGATGAGAACATAAAGTGGTACAGCCACAGTGAAAAACAGTATGAAGTTTACTTAAAAGTTAAAAACAGAACTATATGAGCCAGTAATTCCACTGCTGGGTATTTACCCAAAGAAAACGAAAACACTAATTGAGAAAGACATATGCATTCCTATGTTTACTGCAGCATTGTTTACAACAGTCAAAATATAGAAGCAATCCAAGTGTCCCATCAGTAGATGAATGGATAAAGAAGATGTGGTGTATGCACACACACACACAATATGGAATATTATGCAACCATAAAAATGATAAGATTTTGCTACTTGGTACCACATGGATGGACTTAGAGGGTATTATGTATGCTAAGTGAAATAAGCCACAAGAGAAAGACAAATATTGCATGGTATTACTCAAATGTGGAATTAGGAAAAAAAAAGTCAAACTCATAGAAACAGAATAGAAAAGCGATTGCCAGGAGCTTGGAGGTGGGGGAAATAAGATGCTGGCAAAAAGGTACAAACTTTCATTTATAAAATGAGTAAGTTCCGAGGATCTCATGTATAACGTGACTGTAGTTGATAACACTGTATTGGGTGATTAAAATTTGTTGGGAGTAGAGTTTAAGTGTTCTTATTTAAAAAAAAATGAAAAAAGTAAATATGTGAGGTGATGAGGGAAAGGCTGTGTTAATGAACTCAAAGAGGGGAATCTTTTTACAGTGTATATGCATATCCAATTATCATGTTGCACACATATTAGAATTTTCTTTGTCAATTTTATATCAAGAAAAGCAAGAAGGGAGGGAGGGAGGAAGGAAGGAGACTGTCCTAGAAGAGGCAAAGGTACAGGATAAAACAGATTATTGCAAGTACCAGGGGCTTGGGGCTGGGTGGGTGAAAGCCATTGAGTGGGCTTGGGCGACTCACTGGGCATTTCAGCAGGCTCAGAAGACAGAAGCATGAGCCAGACACACTGAGGAGGGAATGAATAAGCTAAAAAGTGAGCTTGGCATGGTAGACACTGAAATAGGAAGGAGCACAGAGTGGGGAGCTTCCTGAGAATCTGGGAGACTTAAAATTCAGGAGAGGCTATTTGGCATGGGTTGGTCCTGACTCAGGAATAGATAAGCCAACTTAGATCATGCTTTCGGGGTTTGTGTTGATTTTGGCCACTACACAGCGCAACTTAAAATGGGTCACAATGGGGACCTAAAAGTCTAGAAAGGATTTCACAGTCCCGGTTCTGCCTGCTTCATTTATGGATAGGGAGATTGAGAGCTGAGGCCACATGTCCGGGTCCTCAGAGGGCTAGATCGAAGCATCTGAAGTTGGAGTCCGTGATGAAACTAATACAAATATGTTTTCAGGAGAAAAACCAGAAAGTAGGTGTGAAATCTTCTGGTACAGGGGACATTAAATCATATTCTGGTTTCAAGAATTTCATTTTTCTTTTCATTTCTTGCCACCTTCATTTAATTCAACATAAACCATATACCACATTATGTATCAGGCTTAGGAGTTGTCCCAAGACGCAAGTTCAATGCTTTAAAAAATAAACTTGAAACTTCCATTGCTAGAACAAAGTGGTAGTAGATACATCCTGTGGAATTTATGAATGGATGATGTTTTTAGAAAAAGAGGCACAGCAATGAACACACATTTATTAAGTTAAACGGCCAATACAGTACAATGGAAATAATCTAAATGGATAAGTTTCAATTCAAACTAAGAGCTAGGAGGAAACAGTATTTTCAGATGCAGAATGACAGCTCAGAAAAGGAAAGGGTCTTGCCCAGTACAGAGGCAGCGGGGTCAGGTCTGGAATCCAAATCTCATGATCACTGGTGAGAGTTTCTCAACCATTTAATTCTACCCAAATATAGGTGCCCCGGCTTTCTCTTTCAGTTTTACCCCCACCTCTGTGAATGTACAGCACCTTACCTTCTGTTTAGGGGAGCTTAAGAGTGTCCTGTGGCAGTTGAAAAGCAGGGGACAAAGGGGTAGATTTCCAGTTTGCTTGAGGCTTGGCAAAGTCTTGGGGGCACAGTCAGGAATCCTTCTCTTAAATGATCAAGGGATGATATGCATGTAGTTGCCCATGGAAGGACCTTGAGCCCGAGGGTCAAGAAGAACAGTGGGCCGGGTGCCCCTGCGTGTAACCTGGAGCAGCCGCAGGCAAGGAAGGATGTTCTAGAGGTACTGGCTTGGCTGCCCAGCTTTACCATTGCCTCCCAGTGGCATCTGGGCAGAATTTCTGCCTCCCTGCAAGGCCTATACGTCAGGGTCTCAATACCCACACCCCGCAACATGACCCCCTCTAAGCTCAGTTAAATGTCCACTTTATCATGCCATCTCTCACATTTCTGTTGAGTGTTTGTTGAATTTGATAATGGTTGCCATCTGTGGACTAGGCATACTCCAGGGCAATAGTTCATCCTCACCATCTCTGGCTCTTTCTTACCACAGTGGACATTCATGAGTTCACATAGAGGGAAGGTCACTTTACTGGGTGCCATGGATGCAAGATAGTGAGTTTCATAACCACTCTTATGACATTTAGGTGAAGTTGTTCATCAGTTTGCATCTCGAAGGAAACCTAAGTGTATTTTCCCGCAGGCAAACTCCTATCTATGCTTACTAAGTGTTATTAATGCCAGGGGACAAAAAGAGTGGGTAGATAATGCAAATATGTCATTCGTGAGTATGTTTGTGGCTTGGGGATTTTTCAGGTTGCTCTGCAAAGCTGTATCAGGTAGTTGTTTTAATTTAAAATTCCATTTTAATCTAAAATCTTCTGAACCAAGGGGGTTATAATAATCACGGTTAGCCCATCTACCCAGCTGGGTTGATTGTTGTTACATAAGCTGTCTAAATAGTGTCAGCAAATATGAACATGTATTTTTGGCCTTCAACTGATGAATTTGGCTCACGAAGAGGCTGAACTTGTGCTTCAGGTTGTTTACTAGCCTGGGTTGATTACCAAGGCAAACAGTACGAGCTGTGGGGGAGAACAGCTCCACCCTACCTTAATAGCAAGCTTCTTAGTCTCACACTTTAAAAAAAAAATTGCTGTGACCATTTTAGAAGTGTGTTGTATGTGTGTGTAAATTTGGAAGGAGTAGATGGGAGGCACACAACGGAGGCCATTATATACTTTTTAGCATAGTTCAAGATAAGTAAAACGAAGACCAACTCTGTCTCTTCAGATGATTTGGAAATGAGACTCTTGTGAGTTCATAGGTTACCAGTCCTAACACGGGCACCACCAATTTCAGGGTGTTTGCAACCCATGCTAGGCAAAAGGAGGAATGGGAAGGTCATTATGCTCTTTTTAGCGGTGTCGACAGAGTCACTCGATCTGCCACTATTTACAGAGCCTCTCCCTTGTATGTGCAAGTTGCTGTGGTTGTGATAGAATCTGAGAAGAGATATGGGGGATTCAGGAGGCCCCAGCTTTCCCTACTCTATAGGGCTTTGGTTAAGGTCTGGATGGGGAAGGGGGGCACCAAATAACAGAGAAAGGGATTTAGTAAAAAAATGGTGCAGGTGGTACACAGAAAAGACAAAAATCTTAAAGGTGATGTGGGGAAGAGGAAAGTTGGAGAAACACCGAACTGGTGGGGAATGGCTCGGGGAAAATCATTGTGGGGGATTCTCTTGAGTCTTTGGAGTATGGCTTCTGGCGTGTAATACCCCCAGGGTCCTCTCCGATTTCCCCAGTCCTACCTGGTTACAACCGGGAAAGTAGCCAAGACTTTAAAGAAGGGAAGAAGCCAGGATTGAGAGTCTTTACAGGAACTATGGCAGCTGAGTGGGTCTCTGGTGGGCAAGAGATTACTTTCGGTTCTTCTGTTGTTTACTCCCTCAGTGGCTTGGTTTTAGAATGCTCCAGTGACCAGCAGGGTATTGGCGGATGCTGACAAATTCGCTCAGTGAAATCACTATCACATGCATTAAAAGAGGTCAGGCAAGGAAGTGGTTCACCATAAATACTACAACTCCCTTTAAGATTATGTAGATGACAGCAATTTCTTGGCTCAAATGATTAGATCTGTTTCAGTGATTATCTCCACATATTAAAACACCCCAAAGGAAACAAACACCCGACCCATCAAAAAGTGAAGTCTAAAAGGGTTAGGGATCGGTGGTGGGCAATGCCTTCTTGTGAAGTACGAGAAAAAGTGATTGTAAATATGGGAATATGCCCCAAATCCTTATTCCACACCCTCACACGTACATAGCCGTTTGTGTTAGATCTACAGGCTCAGGCCTTATCTTCAGGGATTGTTCCTGGAAACCCGGGGAATACACTGTGGGGAAGGGAACCGTGAGCAAGATGGGGTTTGTCCCTTTCAAGTACAGGTGGGGAGGAAACGTGGGGGTAGGGGCAGCTTTATAAAATCGTCTGCATGTGCGCCTGGGTGGCTCAGTCCTTAAGCATCTGCCTTCGGCTTAGGTCATGATCCCAGGGTCCTGGGATCGAGCCCCGCATCTGGCTCCCTGCTCAGCAGGAAACCTGCTTCTCCCTCTCCCACTCCCCCTGCTTGTGTTCCCTCTCTCGCTGTGTCTCTCTCTGTCAAATAAATAAATAAAATCTTTTAAAAAATAAAATAAAATCATCCACAAACAGACCCGTGGGGGGTACCTTTGAACATCTAACACACGTAGGCTTGATACCTTTATGATTAGATTAGCGATAAAAGGTCCCCAATTGTTCTTACCTGACAAAATCTGGTCTTGTTTAACAAAATCTGGTCTTGTAAAAAACAAAATCTAGTCTTATTTTACTCTGTCAAATAAATAAATAAAATCTTAAAAAAAAAAACGCAATATTTCATTGACTCCTCAAAATAACCCCATGAGATAAATACTATGGTTACTCTCATTCTTGAAGGGACAAAAGAGAGGCTTAGGGAGTATAGATAACTTTTGCAAGGTCATGGGGCTGGTTGACCCACCTGTGATCTTTTCTTCTGCCCTGTCATCCCTTCTCCTTGACTTGCTTCTCTCGGTCCCAGCTCTGAAGATCCATGTCATCACTCGAGCCTGAGAAGTTTCTATTTTTTACCAGTTGACTCACTGTTAACAACACCAACCCGAGGGATTCCAACATGAAATTCATCTAGTCACATGGTGACTCCCCGTGCTGCCCAGCCCCCAACAATGTCCTCTGGGAAATACAGCTGCTTAGACATTTTGGGTCAACTCCCATCCCTCTTCACCCAAGGGGCTGTCCCTTAAAGTTTTCCTCATCCTCAAATATTCTTCCGTCTCTCTCTTCAGTCCCAACAGATGATTTCCCCTCCTGCTTTTCTAGAAGGGTAAGCTCCCCTGATGTCTCTGCATTGCTGTTCCAAGTGAGTTCCTTCATGGATAAGTGAGGAACGACTTCAGGATTATTAACACTCAGTATTGCCTAGGGCACGAGGAAAAAAAAAAACTTTGGTAGGAGGATGAAGTAGTATGGCTTTTTTTTTTTTTTTTTGGAGGGCAAACTGGAAATTAGTATCAAAACTGAAAATGCACACGCCCTTTGACCCAGTGATTTGCCTTCACTTCTAAGTATTTAAGAAAAAACAAGAGCACAAAGATGTGTGTACAGAGATGTGTACTGTGGTTTTGAGGTGGTAACAATCTTGAGGTAGGTGTGAATGTTTCTCTTTTGGCCCAATGACCAAATAAACGATGCTGTAGGAAAGTGGGACTTTCTGCGGCAGTCACAGAGTAGGAGGAAGAACCCCCACCCACTGGCATGGAGAGAGATCCACAATACACAATGAAATGAAGAAAATTGAGCTGGAGAAGGGTAGTCATGGGGGGAGCCCACTTGCTTGCGAATGCACAGACAGACAAATTCAGAAAGATTAAGCGATACCGTCTTTATGCTTGAATCTGGGCAAGGTGATAGAATGATGGGGAGAGGGTGGTTGACCTCTGCTTGATACACGCCTGTAATTTGGATTTTGTGATTACGTGGGCCTTACTTTAATAATTCAATGATCTAAAGAGAAAATAAAAATCACAGTCTTTGCCACATCGCCATCGTCTTAGCACTCACCACAACCAAGGCACCTTCCTTCAAAGGGCCAGGCCTCATTCCTGTTTCCTTTCTCAGCAATTTCAGGTCGGAAATTTCAGGTCACCAAGGGCCCTAGATAGAGACCACCCAAAGGAACATGCTCTTTCCTTTTTATTCTTCGCTCCAAATGCTACTAATGTTTAGATGTTTTCACTTTGGTTGGAGCCCTCTGCTTGTGAGCTTTCTTACCTCCTTTCCACATGGCCACCGCCAAGCAGTCCCAGGGTCTCCCAAGATGGAGGTGGGGTGGTTGGGGCCAACGGGAGGACTCTACTTGCCCTGGATTGATTGTTGCATAACCTTGTTCATGACCTCTCTGAGGAGGAATGTCAAATTCCTGTCTGATTTGAATGAGGTTCAGCGGGCAGGTCCCATTTAGATATTTTATAGCATAATTAAACAGGAAGCTGGCATATATCTTTGGATACAAAGATATACCCTACTTTATTATAATATAATATAATATAATATAATATTATAGAATATAGAATATTATAAGCATTAGTGTCTTTTTTTTAACTTAGTGTCTTTTTTTTTTACTGCCTTACGGGGAATATCTTTTATGGGGAAGGTGTATTTCAGTTTTGGTGTGACTTACTTTGAGAACAATGATTATCAATCATGGTTTATTATTGTCAGCCTTTTGCCAGAAACAGAAGACAAACTTATTAGATGTATGGCAAGTATCACAGGGGCCACACAGATAATCTAAGCTCTCCTCCTATCTTCTAGAACACCCCTGTACTTCTTCTCCTGGCCTCACTGATTCTCGGAGGAACTCCTGTCCAAGGCTAACTAGGATCCCGTTCTTGTGGCCCCGGCCAACCCCTTCTACTTCCCCCAGGAGAGCCAGCTCCATCAATGATCCCTTCAGATTTTTTTGGTAAGCTCCTATACCTTCATTCTCTTCCTCTCTCTTTGACCCTTCCTCTGTTGAAAATCAGGCTCGCATCTCCTCCCTATTAAAAACAAACCAAAACAATGACAACTGCAAACCCACCCTTTCCTTTGTTCAAACTTTTCTATCCTTGGCTGTCCTAACTTGTTACTCTGCTTATTGCGGAGCCCCTGGAGCGGGGCCTCCCTGCTGACTGTGCACACCTCACCTGTCAGTCACCCCTCCCTCCTGGACACAGACTTCCCCCCAAGCCCTCAAATGATCCCCTCCTTCTTGAAATGGATGCTTCATCTGGCAGCTTTGAGCACTTGGCAGTGAAACCATCTCCTCCTCCTTGAACCCTTTCCTTGGCTTACCCTGCTCTCTCTTTTCTGTTCCTCCTCGCTTGCCTGGTTGGCTCCTCCTCTGCTCACCTCTGACTAGCGGTGTCCCTTGGACGTCTGTCCTCAGCGGCTCCGTCTGCCCGCTGTACCCTCCTTGTCTGTGTCATTCCACTCCCTCTCCGGGTTTCATCCATCATATCAGAGGATGACCATCAAACCTTCCTCGTCAGACCCTGCTTGTCACTTGCATCCTCAACTCATAGTTCTGGGAGCTGACAGCCTTCAAAGGGACAGGTGAACGACATGATACACCTGCTTACATTTTTACCTCGTGCCATGGAGAGAACTTTCTAATATCCCTAATATCTTTTCTATCCTTTGTTAAAATCACCATCGCACGCCGTATTTTGTAAACTCTACCCGCGTGCTACATATACACCATAGAAACAAAACCTTTTTTTTTTAAAGCCCCCTCAATGAAAAAGAAATCAAAATCTTGAGAGAATGAGGAGGTATAGACACTATTTCTTTGAAAGAACCTTTGTTTAGATCCAAAGGAAAAGGCTAAGGAACTTTGTTAAATCTGGACTCCTATTTTATCTCATCATCAAAAGGGTGAGTCAGTCTTTACTCAAAGGGCAAAGAGTGTTCTTGTAATGCTATCATTAAAAAAAAAATCTAAGGGGTGCCTGGGTGGCTCAGTCGTTGAGTGTCTGCCTTCGGCTCAGGTCATGATCCCAGGGTCCTGGGATCAAGCCCCGCATTGGGCTCCCTGCTTGGCGCAAAGCCTACTTCTCCCTCTCCCATTCCTCCTGCTTGTGTTCCCTCTCTCGCTGTGTCTCTCTCTGTTAAATAAATAAATAAAATCTTTAAAAAAAAACTAAGAATTGTTGATTTGAGCCTTGAGGTTGAATATGTTTTTTTATGGGATTTTTACTATAGACATCGATGTTTGTTCACTTCAAGTTGTAAACTGTGGTTTTCAGATGAGGTTGATTGACTTCATCATCACTGAGATGAATCCACTGATGACGAACAGTGAGCCTCCAGGAAGCTCTCTGAGAAATAGGGACACAGGTAGAAATATTATTTCTCGTGAAGATTATTCCCAGGGACAAATAAACAGGGCTCTAATTGAAAGACAAAATGAAAGACAAAATGCAGGATCTTGCTTCTTTGGACAGTGCAAGTTGACAATTCAACGTGCAGGGCAGAAATGAGAACTGGTCTCTTCCTGTATGCTATTTTTCTAAATTTTTATTTAAGTTCCAGTTAATTAACTTTCAGTGTAATATTAATTTCAGGTGTCTTCCTGTATTTTAGAAGAATATGCTGAAAGAATTTTTCATTTTGTAATTAACCTTCAAGTCGGGTCTAAATTTTTTTTACTCTGCTTACACCTATCAGAAGGACATGTGACCCAGGCCCCCGGTTTATGCGGATACTTTTATCTTGCACTGACAAAAGACACCACAGGGCTAAGTTCTCATTTGCAAATGGAAAAAAGTAATGAATGGATGAATGTGGATTTTTCACAGAACATTACGTGGAATACTTATTAAATGGTGTGCAGGATTGATATAAAATTCCTTTTTGATAAATAAGAATTTGGGAAAGAATAAAATCTTGCCATTTGCAATGACGTGGGTGGGGCTAGAGAGTGTATTGCTAAGGGAAGAAGGACAAATACCATATGATTTCACTCATATGTGGAATTTAAGAAACAAACAGATGAGCGTGGCTGAGGTAGTGGTGAAGAGAGGCAAACCATGATACAGGCTCTTTACCATAGAGAACAAACTGAGGGTTGCTGGAAGGGGAGGTGGGTGGGGCGTGGGCTAAGTGGGTGATGGGCTTTAAAGAGGGCACTTGTGATGAGCGCTGAGTGTTGTACGAAAGTAATGAATCACTAAATTCTGCACCTGAAACTAATATTACACTGTATGTTACCTAAGTGGAATTGAAATAAAAGCTTGAAAAAAGAAAAAAGGAAATTGAAATGGAATGACATTAATTGCATATTAATCAGAGAATATGGTGCTAAGAGTCTCTTAAGGATCACGGCATGATGAACAAACACTGTTATTTTAGAGGGAGAAAATAAAGATTTAATGTAGATTTAAAAATTTGCACCTACAAATAATAATATTTGAGAAATTATACCAAGAGAATGAAAGAAGAGTGCGTGTCCATAAGTGTGTATATGCATGTATGTGTGTGCATACATATGTGTATGTGTTGTTATGTGAGTGTTGTGTGTGTGTGTATGTGTGTCCCTATATATGTGTGTATGTGTTGTGCATGGATGTGTGTGTGTGTGTACGCATGCATATGTGAATATGTGTGTATGCATGTGCACGAGTGTATTGGAGTGTGTGTGTTGTGTGTGTGTGTGTGTGTATGTGTTAGTGGGGAAGAGCAGAAGGGAAAAGGAAAGGACTTTGGAACCCTAAAATAAATCAGATGGTGGATGAGCATTTATGACAAGCTTATCTTAATACATGCTTTTTGTAGGTGATGAACAGAGTAGCATCAGCAAATGTGAATAATCTACTTTTCTGGTAATAGAGTTGTGGAGTTCTCTTTGGCTGGCAAACGTTTTCTTTGCCTCAAATTAATCTTTTATTATTTTAAATTTTGGCAACATCCTCAGGCCAGGCTCCTATTCTGTAAAAAACCACTGTGCGACATTCAAAGCAAGTGGAACGCACGAGCAATGTTGGAAATGGACCACAATGGCCAGACGCAGCTCCGGGGGGCGGGGGAGCTGGCCGCGGGGTGCAGGGAAGCCTGAGTTTTCATGGTTTCTCATAAATGCTGGCACAACGAGGAGACTCAGCTCGAGGGGTTCGCATACTAACTCTGAAGTAGGGGAGCTAGTTAACCACATGCAAACCAGTTTCATCTTTTCCCAACTTCATGTTAAAAATCACCTTTTATTCTGCTGCTGGGACAGATTTCCAACTTAAATCTCTCCACTGATTTCTGATCCAGTCCATTGTCAACTGTTTCTCTGTTCATCTCTCCTTTGGATGGATTTCTTCCGGGTCTTTTACTGGGGATTATTTTTAGAGAGAAAAGTAACTCTCTTTAGCACCGGGTCCAAGCACACTGGCCTTGCAGGAAGGTGCTGAGGCTGGAGAGGCCGACACCCCTTCTGGGAAACCAGAGAGGGCCCAAGGGGAGCATTTATTCCAAACCACTTAATCTCAGTACAGATACCGCTTGTGGGTATTATAGTTATTTTGAAAGAATGCAAAAAAGCAAAAAGGAAAAAAAAAACACCCTTCAGAGATCAAACTTTCAGAGGGCAAAAGTTCAAGGGAGGGTTTATTTTTAATGTTAAAAGGGAAGACGGATCATGAGTGAATTTGAGAGCACTGATAAAAATGTGAAAGCTCAGAAAGCCCAGAAGTGCCTTTTGGTTTGCTACGTGTTTGTTTCTTCCGAGCCAGAAGCTAGTTTAGTATATCTGCTTGTTCCTAAAAGGTTTTTCTAGCTGGCTGCTAGTTTCAGATAAAAACCATATACTACAACTTCAGGAGCGTGTGTGTGTGTGATGCCCGTTTCTTTGTAGATACAAAGAACAGAATCACAAATAGTAAGACCCTGGGTGAGACCATAACCTAACACAATTGGCACGTTATGACAATCTAAAGCAAATAACTGATTTGAGGTCCACCACTTTCTTAGGCTTCCCCGATTATCCCTCTCAGCGTTAACTAACTGGAAGGATTTATTCACCCCTTACCTAAGAAAGACATCTCCTTACAGAAGCAGAAAGCTGCGAGGGACATTCATGTCATTTATTATGAACCTGATCATCGTTGTTTTATGAAGCTCATTTTTTAATGAGAATATAAAAATGATATATGGCCAGCTATGGACTTTTGGAAGCCAAGTTCATTTATCTGTTCACCATATGTATATTGAGACCCAATGTATATACCAGGCACACCGGAGGCTCTGGGGTCACAATAGTAAGGGAAACAAACACGGTCTCTGCTCCTGGGAGGTAAAGTGGGTCTTAACGCCATGTGAATTGGTTCTAAGGTTTTGCTCTTCCGTTGGAGAAACTGGCAGCTTAATCGCAGGCTCTGCTGCCTCCGTTCGGAACTGCTAGGGACGTGAGCAACTGCCCGGGAGATGGTCTCAGCCTGTGCTGAAGGGGACCAAAGCATGGCCATGCACAAGGGAAGGCACTAGGATGCTTGACTTCTTTTCGGGTGACTCTGCTCCCCCGGGAAGGGACCAGGAGTGACCCAGGACAAAATGCAAAGGCAGACCTGTGAGACCATGCCAGCCATTGAGGAGAGAGGGTTTCCACAATACACCCTCCTCCACAGTTATTTTAACAACAACAACAACAACAGTGCTTGGTCCCCTCATTGTTTCTTCTGCAAACTGTGGTGGGGAAACCATGACTTGGTGAGGGTGGGCTCTGATCCTCGATGCTACCATCTGTTAGGTGAGAAAGAAAGAGCCTAGACTGGGTGTAGGTAAGAAAAAAAATTTGGTGGCTCTTGTGGTTTGGAAGCATCTGAAAGTATAGGTCAGTCAACTAGCTCTTGAATATGAGTGTCTCTGAGCTGTATTAGTAATGACAACACGTCTAAGTGAACATAGCAGGTATAAGCTTGCAGCCCTCCTTTGGGTACACATTTGGAACTCTCCCATATCTTGAAGAGGAGGAGAAAGCATGCATGTGAATAAAAATGATAACAATAATTTATTAGATTAGCTTGCCACTGTTTTCTTAGAAAGTAGTGCTTCCTCTTTCCAGAATATGTGAAGGTTATATTTGGAATATGTGAAGGTTATATTTGGAACCACCCTTGTTTTGAAACTTTGCTTTAAATTAAACTTAGTCTGGGCTGGGTTGGGTTCTGGCGAGAATAGTCTTATCACAGGAGCCAAGAATAGTTCAATAAAAACATACCCAGTGAATATATGAAAATTCGTGAGTCCATAATGATACTCAGGAGAAAGCCAGAAGAAACTCATTTGAGGCAGTGAGTACCGACTCCTTATTTGGAAACTATGTGATTAAAGGGGAAATACATTTAATGTCTTTCCAGTGGGAACTATATGTCAGGGTAACCAAATAGCTCCCGTTGACAAGATACAACTATTTTACATAAGGATGCTAGCTAGATGTCGAAGGATAGGCTTAGAAAATCATAATCTTGCCATTCCCATGAGAATGTAGAGCCAAGAAAGGACTATCAGCTTGTGTGAAGGACATGAGGTGGGTAGTTGATGGGACCTGGGCATTTACATGGATCCAAAGTAACACCACAACGATGCGGTTCTGGTCATCAGGAGAAAAAGATAATTGTACAACGGATGGCTCAGACTGCCATCACCCTAACTAATGGTTGATCTAGCATCAGAAATGGTGGGACGACCAGGTAGTACCCATTCTCCTGGTATCATGGTTTCTGGGGTCACAGAATCCCCTGGGATGCAGTCTAGCCAACGATATTTACTTGGGGTCTAATAATCCTATAAATGTAACTTCTGGGAAATACAGAAGAGAGAAGAAGAAGCTAAATGACACCACAGGTTAAGCAAGCAGGGGTGGGGGGGTTCTCTAGGCCAGCCCACTGGCTGTAGTAAGAGTCCATGAAGAAAGAGACTAGTGTCTAGATTAAAGGACACTGAGGACATATAGCAACCAGGTGGAATGCGTGGTTTGGGACTGGTTCCTGGTATGAACAAAAAGGCTATGAAAGGCATTTAGGGGGACATTTGGGGAATTTGAATATATATCGGCTATTAGAGTATGATTATTAATTTTAGGTGTGATAGTGTCATTTTTTTGTTACATAGGCCAGCGTTACTAATTGATTAGAAATGCATTTTGAAATATTTAGGAGGTCATGTCATGATGTCTCTAATTTATTCTTTTTTTTTTTTTTTAAGATTTGTTATTTATTTATTTGACAGGGAGACAGAGAGAGCAGGAACACAAGCAGGGGGAGCGGGAGAGGGAGAAACAGGCTTCCCGCCGAGCAGGGAGCCTGATGCGGGTCTCGATCCCAGGACCCTAGGACCAGGATCTGAGCTGAAGGCAGACACTTAAAGACTGAGCCACCCAGGTGCCCCGTCTCTAATTTATTCTTTACACACACACTCTTTGTCCTATGCATACACAGACTTGGAACCAACCACACTCCTTAGAGATTGGCAAGTAATGTGTAATTATAAGTTGCTATCAAATAACGAGTAAAAAAATGTTACAACATTTTCTAAAGATGGAAGTCTTTAAAGTGAGTAACACGAAAAAGACTGACATGAATATTTATTCAACATAATGAGGAAGGCATAATCATGAGAAGATAAGTAAAAGAAAAAAAAATTCAAGACCTGATAACTAATTTTTGGTGTTGCCACAAGAACCTAATTTCAATGGGGGGCAATTAAGGATTTTTTTTTTTAAGATTCTATTTATTTATTAGAGAGAGAGAATGAGAGAGAGAGAGAGAGCATGAGAGGGGGGAGGGTCAGAGGGAGAAGCAGACTCTCCGCCGAGCAGGGAGCCCGATGTGGGACTCGATCCCAGGGCTCCAGGATCATGACCTGAGCTGAAGGCAGTCGCCTAACCAACTGAGCCACCCAGGCGCCCCAATTAAGGATTTTTATACTTGTATTCACTTAGTGCAACTCAAAATCTTCCTCTGCTAATGAAAATTGATCAGCGGTAAGGGGATGGTTAGGTAAATTACAGCATGCCCATGTTGGAAATACTGTGAAGTCATTAACAATTACGATCTGGATTTAATTTAATGCTTGGAATTCTATTTAATAACATGAACACATGCTTAGAATACAATGGGAAGTGGAGGAGTTACCACTCTCTTAATGTCGTCCTGGTCCGATCATGACTGTCGCGGGAAAATAGGGGAAAAAAACCCCAGTACAAACTTTAGAGCGCTCACCAGGCATGGATTACACTGTTATCTGTTTCAAGCAAGAGTGAGGTGTCTCACCACATTGGGCAGAAGTGTTACATTTGCTGTCATGAGAAAAAGAACCCCCTAATTTTACTCATCTCCAAAACTGAAAGTTGAAGAGTTGAAGCCCTTTTGCCCTTCAGAACAACTAAACTCAAGAGAGCCTCCTCGTCAGGAGGCCCAGGACCAGATGGCCGACTGGGAAAGACGAATCTGCCCGGGCAAACCCGGGAGAGGGAGACGCATAACATGTGGCAGAGCTGTTTAAACATACGGTCAACCATCGTGCTGTCCCCGAACATTCTCTCACTCTCCAGGAGGGTGGCCGAGCTTGTGGTGCTGCCAGGAAGGAGATAGGGATCAACCACGAGAAATGGACTCCATTCTCATGGGCCGCCTTCCCTCTTTTGGGAGAAGAAACAGTGTCACGTTCATCTACAATGTTGAGGAGACCTGTCTCGTTCGTTTGTGGGATGGGGAAATAAAAGTCTAACGCTGTGAAACAACCCCCACCAATCCTGATTATTGAAGTAGGATTCTCAGCAACAATTCGCAAGGTTGAGGTAGAGCTCTGTGCATTGGCGAGGAGAGATCTCTAGGCTTCTCTGTGCACCGATCGGGTGAAGCCGGAGCCAGGGGGACAGATCTCACAGAATCTCACTTACACACCCACACGCACGTACAAAGAAAAGCCTCTGGATGAATGCACACCAAAATTGTAATAATAAATATGTATGAGGAACTAGGAAAGGAATGGAAGAAAAGGGAACTTCACCTTCCCATACTCTATATTTTGGAATTAAAGTATTTTTTTTTCTTTCTACAGCCACCGATATTTACTTACTTCTTGTGTGCTTTTTAAAAAGAAGCAAAGATGAACTCACATGTCCCTGGTAGAAACATAAAAATGGTACAGTCACTTGAAAACGGTTTGGCAGTTCCTCAAAAATGAAACATAGAGTTACCATGTGACCCAGCCATGTTACTCTGAGGTGTTCACCCAAGAGGAAAAGAGATCTATGTCGGCAGAAAGACAGGCATGTGTATAGAAGCCTCTTTGTAATAGAAAATGGAAGCCACCAAAATGTCCCCCAACTGCTGAATGGATTAGCAGATGGGGATGACACGTAACTGAAGGCTGTTCAACAATTGACACACACAGCAACTTGGATTGATCTCAAAATCATGACCCTCAGTCAAAGAAGCCAGATGAAAAAGAGTCCATGCCATGGATTTCAACTGATAGAAAATTCTAGAAATGCAAACCAGACCCTGGTGACAGAAAGCAGATGGGTGGTTGAATGGGGAGGGGGCAGTGGTGCGGGGTGACAGGAAGGAATTAATTCCAAAAAAGCACTAGGGAAGTGCTGGATATGCTTGCACCCTGCTCTGGGCTGATGGTCTCACTGGTGTAGCTACACCAACATTTATCCAACTGTACAATTTAAATAGGCGTGGTTGACTATGTGCCAATTATACCAATGCACCTGTAAAAAAAAAAGTCATGCATGTTTAATATAAGAAATTTGGAAATAACCTAAGAATGAAGAAGAAAAAGAAATAGTACTCTTACTCCCTTGAGGAGACAACAGCTGACAGGTGGGGCTTTTCCATACCCACCGGACTGTAAGCCCCACGAGGATGAGTCACCGGCTGGATTGCCAGGACTATGCTGGAAGAGTGAGTGTTCGACAACTATTTTGAATAAATAAGTGAACGGGTGAAAAACTTACTCTAGGGGCGCCTGCGTGGCTCAGTCGTTAAGCATCTGCCTTCTGCTCAGGTCCTGATCCCAGGGTCCTGGGATCGAGTCCCGCATCGGGCTCCCAGCTCTGTGGGGAGCCTGCTTCTCCCTCTCCTGCTCCCCCTGCTTGTGTTCCCTCTCTCGCGCTCTCTCTCTCTGTCAAATAAATAAATAAAATCTTTAAAAAAAAAAAGAAAGAAAAGAAAAACTTACTCTATTGCTTATGATCTCCTTAGAACTTTTTCACATCACTGAAAATTCTTTGAAAATATATTTGTGGCTCCACGCCGTCCCACTGTCTGGATATATATTAATTTTGGACTTGGGTAGTTTACCATGTTTCAGTATAACCAGTTGTGTGCTGTGATGTTCAACTCTGTGTGCACCTGCTCGGGTATATCATGGAAGGCCCGTCTCTAGCGCAGCCAATTCCCAAACCATGAATGGACCCAATGAAGTGGGCTAAAGGCTCAATTTTACATGGCACAAATAAAAGTTAAGACAGTTACAGTCCCCATCTTTTAAATTCATTTGTTGAAGAACTTCTTCCTTCAGTTTCCTCTTCTGCAAAATGGGAGTATAATGGTCTCTACCTCTCGAGTGTGAAAGGCGTGCGTGCCAAGCCAGTGTGTAGGACAGCGCCGGCACTTAAGGGTCATTCTTATGCCAGAATTGTCCATGGTACCCTCTCAGTTCCCTCAATTCAAATTCTTTTTCTTGGGATCTGCCAGTCTAAAAGCATCTGTCAGCCTGGCTTGAAGAATCTTTTGGGTAGGTTGGAATTAAATAATCCAGCCCTGCGGTTCACATTGTTTCCATTTAGCACCACTTTAGAATACTCATTTTAGCCAAAGATAAACATTGGCCCCAGTGGGATTCCAAGTTCTCGATCTAGATCGCTCTGGTGATCAGAAGGATTCGGTGAAGCGATTTTCTTTCGAGTGGAATTCCCCAGCTTTCTGCTGAATTTCATGGCTAGGTGATTCTTGGTTGAAACCAGCAGCTTCATAGAGTCGTGGTAGCAAACGGTAAATCATTCTGGGTTTCTCAAGCTCTGTAAACCTTAGAAAACCAGGTGACTCCTGACAGAGCTGTTTGATTTAATAGTTTTGGAGTGGATTTTTAGTCAACCGCTGGTTCCAGATCCCCAGCTATGAGCAGAAATCTTTAGTGAGCTAAACACGCGCACACAAACAAGGTTCTTGTTCCTTTAGATTAACGCAGAGAAGAGGAATATATAAATATATATTGACTCAGAATATCTGCAAATATATTTTTATTTAAACAATCACCTCCCATTTTATAGTTAAGGACACTGAAGCTTAATGAAATCGAGTGACTTGGGCGCCTGGGTGGCTCAGTTGGTTAAGCGACTGCCTTCGGCTCAGGTCATGATCCTGGAGTCCCGGGATCGAGCCCTGCATCAGGCTCCCTGCTCGGCGGGGAGTCTGTTTCTCCCTCTCCCACTCCCCGTTTGTGTTCCCTCTCTCACTGTGTCTCTCTCTGTCAAATAAATAAATAAAATCTTTAAAAAAAAAAAAAAAGAAAGAAATCGAGTGACTTGTTCAAACTGCCCTTAGTAAGTGTCCAGAGGGAGGAAATCCAGCTCTCTTTGAATCCAAAGTAAGTATATAATTTACATCATATAAGGTAACAACAGCCAACATTTTCCTCGCACACCACAGTTTGCAAAACCCTTTGGGGACATTGTCTGTTTGGGCCCTGATAGCTGTGCTCTGCCAGGGGGCTGCTATGATACAGAGCTTCTCTCTACATCTCCCGAAGTTAGAAATAAGACTGTTCTCCGACTTCGTGCTACTCAAAGTGTGGTTCTGGGCCCTGTAACACAGACATCACGGAAGCTTGTTAGAAATGCAGACTCTCGGGCTCCATCCAGATCTGCCAAGTCAGAATCTGTATTTTAACAAGATCCGCAGGGGACTTGTAGGCACATTACAGTTTGAAAAGCCACCAAAGGTCTGCATCTTGGCCGGAGCAGAGTTACCCAGAGTCACTAAGACAGAGAGGGTCCCCCAGCCTGGAAGGTCTTGTGTGACACTGGTTGAAACGCTAAAGAAAGCATGCGTGCATTGAATCGGGCTGGTCAGGCAGGGAGGACTAGAAAGGGATGCCACAGAGGTGACCACTGACAGGCCAACCCAGCTGTGCTCACGGATGGAGGCTTCAAGCTAATGGTCAGGGGCGAGGTCAGTCGTGCCGTGCGAAGGATGAATCAGGCATCCAAGCCTGCTGACAGCGCACCTTTGTCATGCAGACCTTGGGATCATAGGATAGGCAGATTCGAATCCATTTTTATTGTTCAAGCTTCATGAAGACCTTCCTAGAAGACAGGGCAAAGAAGATGCCATGTCTGCCAGGTATCAGTCTAAATCTCCTCTTTGTTTACAAATCACATTTGCTTACTCCTTTGTGTCTCTCTTGGAGGACATTTCCCATGTCTCAAGTGATGCATGAGTGGTTGGATGTCACCCTGCGCCCACGAGTTCTGTCCTCCCCTACCTGGGATGGAACACAGCCGCAAGAGGGAGCGGACCTCCTGTGGTTCACCTCTCATTTTTAAGGGAATGTGGCCAACTCTGAGCTTACGATTGCTCACATCATTCATGAGCCCCTCCTTTGTGGAAGGTGGCGGGAAGCCGTGTGGGTCATGTCTGGAGGTGGCTTGGACACTGCCCTGGTAGGAGATGAAGATCCCAAGAAGGCTCTGATGGGTCTCTCTTTGGTGCCTTAAAATCCCCATCTCATTGAAATAAAAGGAATTCAGATATGTCAGAGGCAGAGAGGGGAGGTCATTCCAAAGTCTGGTAGAACCAAAGCTGACATTTAAGTCATCTTCTTACCTCTTGTCTAAAACCATTTCCTCCAGGCTTCTCATCTGGCTTCCCCAGTGGGTCTGCTCGGGGAGAGCCCTTATTCCAACCAGAATACTCAAGACACGTGGTCTTACATCTTCCTCCAAATCTCCACGTCTTTCCATGAGCCTCATTAAATGGGACACACATTAGAAAGCTGTATTGAAGATGTTCCGGAGACTACTTCCGCCAGACCAGCCGCTGCCTAGGACTACCATTATCGCCCCAGGGCCGGCTCTGCAGCTCAGGCTGGTGGGAGGGATGGGCTAGAATGTTACAACGATGCTCATGAGGCCACATGGGGAGCCATGTGGTTTGGGGTCAGGAAACCAGGTGCCTGCTGTCAGGCTACACCCACCAACTTATTCACTACCAAGTCAGGTGCCTCTTCATTTTGGCAGCTCAGAAATTACGAGCCGACAATCGGGTGGCACGGAAATCTGTCAACAAAGTTATCAGCTAATCAGAAAAATGTGCTTGGATGTGGTTTTAGACATCCTGAAAGCTAGCCCAATGTGGCATAGGGTGGAAATTGCTATGCCCAGGATGAGTGATGGGATGTGTGTGTGTGTGTGTGTGTGCGTGCACGCATTTGTGGTTGAACACAGAGAACCTGCCTTTGTTCTTAATGATCAGATGAATGATGAGAGATTCTGACAAATGGGATAATTTTGTAATAACTTTCTACAGAGAACTAATCGTATATTCGCCCAAATTCAAAGTGTACATTTAAGATGAGTTATGGATTTTTTGGGTGCTCTTCAACAGATAGAAACACTTACTAGAATCTAAAATGTTTAATATTAATTATTTAACTATGCAATTTAGTCCTAAATACACTCTCCTAGTGAAATATTCAGTGATTACAGACAGAAAGAAGCTCTTCCTTGACCACCTCCCATCACCCCCTAACTTCTTTCCGGAGGTAAGCCCTGTGGTCATTTGGGTATGAAAGTCTTTTCTCTGCAAAGATAAACATGCAGACAAATAGATAGTTATTTTGTTTCCAACAGAAATACCATTATATTAAACACATCATCTGGAATTTGCTCTGTTCATTCAGAAACAGACCCTGGAGATCTCTCCCTGCTAATACATATAGATGCACCTCGTTCTTTTTTTTTTTTTTTTAAGATTTTATGTATTTATTTGAGAGAGAGAGAGAGAGAGAGGAGGGGGAGCGGCAGGCAGAGGGAGAGGGAGAAGCAGGCTCCCTGCCAAGCAGGAAGCCCGATGCGGGGCTCGATCCCAGGACCCTGGGATCATGACCCGAGCCGAAGGCAGACGCTTAACCGACTGAGCCACCCAGGCGCCCCAACCTCATTCTTTTCAACTGCTGCATCGGATTCCATGGAATGAATATACCAGCCTTTACAAAATCATTGTCTTATTGATGGACATGGAGATTGTTTTCCGTTTTCACCAACACAAGTACCTTTGCTGTGATACCTCCTCGAGAGCACGTGTGAATATTCTCTAAAGGGGACAGCACTGTGGGACGGCTGAGACATGGGGATGCGAGCTTCGTATGTTAAAACACCCTCCTCTGATCCCCCTGCAATGGCTGAACCAATTCCCACACCCTCAGGAGTGTGAGATCCTAGGTCCCCTCCCCAGTGCTCAATATTAAACTTGTGGAGATTTGCCTTTTAAAGAGTGAAAATACTGCTGTTTAACGTGCATTTCCCTGGTTATGAGTTAGAGAGAGCTCCCTTTCAAGCTGTTTTGCTTCCCTCATTTGGGAAAGGCCTCTGCACACTTTCACGCGTTTTAAAACTGGGGTTATTTGTCTTTTTCTTTGGGATTTGTGGGAGCAACGCTCCTTTCCGAAGAGATATTGCAAAAAGCAAGTGGTGACAGACAGTTTTCTCTCTTTCAGAAAGTCATAAAAGCATCTGCTTGCATAGGAACGGAGGGGAAAAAAAAGCCTGTGGTGTGTGTCTGTGTCTGTGTTTTTTTCCATAGCGTGACTTCAACACCCACACATGTTTAGTAAAAACGGAGTGAAGCCCCCAAAGATTGCAACGGCAAAGATGAAAGACAAAGAAAAGTAAAGTCGTTCTATCAGACGCTTAATAACAAGAAGGGCAATTTTCAGCCAACAGCTGAAATGTGGCTTTCGTGTTCCGCCGAAGGCTCACTTTGCAATCCCAGGGCTGGTTCCTTTGGCTCCTTTCCGTAGAAATCTTTTCGCTACCGGTAGCTTGGGATCTGGGCTCGTGCCCACCAGTTGCCCACCTAAGGAAGTGACGTCAGTCTGTGGCCCCCAGCTGGGGTTATCTGAGAGGCTCATCGCCCATGGTAGTGACAGAGACAGAGGAGTGCCAGATGACAACGGGGAGTGGCAGCCCGGGCTTCTTGACTTACCCTCAACCGCAAGGGAACTTATCTCCACAAGGCATCTTCCTGGGTGAAAGCTAAAGTCTGGGTGCTTGAGAAAGCAGGGCACTTAGGGGGTGCAGAAGGGCTGAGGAGGAAGGGGGCAGGAGAGCTCTCCTCTCTGTAGTCGGTTCTGATGGGTGTGTGTGGATGAGGCCCAGGAGCAAATTTAAAGATCATCTCCAAAGATGGGTGTGGTGTGGAGTAGAGCGCTGGGGATGTGTGACAGAATCCCTTTAGCCCTCTGTTTTATGTATCGTTCAAAAAGACTCTCGAGGGGTGAGGCTCCAGCCATTTTTCAAAACAGGCTTGGGAGAGGTAGTGTTTCCAGCCTTTGTGGAAGTGGCTAGCGAGATAAAAGGAAGCCCAGGCGAAGTTTGCAGCAAACAGACCCAAGAAGGGGCAGGGAACAGCTTGGCAAGCAGCAGGACCCCGCTGGACAGCTTGGGGAGCACAGATTGCTGGACCCGTCCCTACAGTTTCTGGTTCGCCAGGTGTGATGTACCCCCACAGCTTTAACAAATGTCTGGGCGCTGCTGCTGGTGGTCTGGGGAACACCCTTTGACAACCACCGGGCTAGAGTTGCCAGGGAAACCTTTAATCAGGGAGAAAACAGATGCCGGGTAGGTGTTTTAGATGGTTGTGTCTGTGATCTCTCCTTCGGCTGCTGGGGGAGGGAAGTCAGAGGAGAAAGGTCCATGGACACAAATGCTCTACAGCAAAGTCTGCAGATGGCAGATGAGGGACCAGGTCTGCCTGATGAGCTTCTAAAGGCAAGGGAGGCTCAAGTCCTTGGTGGTACCGACTGCGGAGCTGTGATGTCTTAGAAGGATCACCCTAGTCAAAACTGAGGGCCAGGGCCAGGATTAGATTAAGCTGGGATGGAGAATAAAATACGAGTGAGAAAGAGACCACATTCCACCCAGGTATTTATTATTTTAACCATTAAAATCCCATAAAATTAAAGTAATAAATACTACGCACGTGGCTAAATAAAGGTCAAATCATTCTTTGAAGCCTAAAGACAAGAGACTCCTATTCCTTGTTCCTTCTTTCCTGGCTTCCCGTCCTAGTCCCCCAAACAAACATTTCTGTGCTTCTCAAACTTTTCTGGGTGCACAGATCCCATGGGAACCTTTTGAATGCCAGTTTGACTCAGTGGCTCTGGGGCAGGGCCAGAGATCCTATATTTCTAACCATTTCCCAGGTTATGCTAATGTTGGTCTGTGGGCCAGACTTTGTATTGGAAGGTTTTAAATCATTCTTTTAATTCTGTGTTTTGGTAATCAATTTTAGACATTATTCATATGCTTCTTGCTGTAATACATGAGGATTTCCTTCCTATACCTAAAGCCTTATTTATCTTTCCATCTTTATGATATTCTTTTAGTCAGTATTTTTATCAATATTAATAAACCATGTTTATATTACAGTGACAATGTAAAGTTGTTCAGTGAAGAGCCAAGTATAGTGAACTGTCATTGCAGTTCATTTCTTACAAAGCCTTTTGTTTTACCCAGAGTTTTAAATTGCTTTTCTTTTCTTCTTAACAACGTCTTGCTCATAATAATCCTGTTTCTCCTCCAAAAGCTCACCATAGCATATATTCTATGAAGTCCCCTTTTCTCTGGAAGACTTCCCTACCTCCACTCACTTTAATTCTTCGCCAAATCCAAAAACAAACCCTTTCTGCCTCTGAGCAGCCCTCAAGCCATTCGCTCCTCCTAGAAAATCAGCCCTTATCCTACAATCTCCTACGTGCAAATCATTGCTCAATTGTAACACAACCTTCCAAAGCCATTTAGCTTCTTTACCCCCATCAGTAGAGATGTCTCTCTCTGCTTTTCTGTATCTCCCTTAGTCCTCCATTGTGCATCTGCATGTGTATGTGCTCAGGCACACACACACTAGTATATTTGTATACATACTGTGTATATACATACATGTGTATACCTCCTGATGTTTTCTTATTCTGTCTTATGTTAATTACTTGGTATTTGCTCTATCTCATGCAATAGACAGTGACGGCTATAAGAATTTACCAATGGCTTACTGCACATCAGGGTTGTTTCTCTCCTTCTGGCTCCTCCCCCTTTCTTGTTACCATTTTCCGCTGTCTTCATTCTTCATGAAGACACCTTTTGCTTCTTCCTCTCCTCCACGTCCCTTTTTAAAGAGACATCTTTCTCTATGGAACCAAAACTAATTCATGAAAATAACAGCCACCGGAAAACCTTCAGGCTTTCAGCAGCCATGTGGTGGTGCAGGGAGGTGAAGGGGTGAGCATGTTGATGCTGTGTTTATGCCATGCTGTCCACCTGTGTGCCCGCTGTTAAATCCTTCATTTAATATATGTCCAGCCAATAAGTCCGTGTGCAGGATATGGACATTTGGTGATAGGGACTGTGTCTTTTATAATAACTTCTTCTTAAAGGAAGCTCCTCCCTGTGTCTTGGAATGGCTCTTCTTTCCATACTTCAGCATAAATGGCACCACCTGGTGTCCCCAATTAATAGTCTCCATTTATCCATACCCTTTGAAGTGGACTTGGCAGCTCTCCCCATGGAGAGGTGGAGTCTATTTCCCCATTGCTTAAATCTGGGCTAAACTTATGACTTACTTTGACCATTAGGACGTGGACAGAAGTGGCCATGGCCAGTTCTGAACCCAGACCTCGAGAGGCCTTGTGCATGTCTACTCTCTCTGTTAGGACCTTATCATCAGCATGTGTCCAGACCCAGGCTAGCTGGCCGGAGGATGGGGGACCACATGGGTGAGCACGAAGACCGTAGTGAACAGCCAGCCCCAGTCAACTTGTTAGTGGGCACAGATATATGAGCAGCCCCAGCTGAGGTCAGCTGAGGTTAGTTGAGACCAGAACTGCCCAGCTGAGCTCAGTTTAAACTGCAACTTATAGAATCAAGAGCTAGATAATAATCATTGTGGAGTGGTTTGTTAAGCAGCAATAGCCAACTGGTACACCTGGTTTATTTCCTTCAGAGCACTTCTCAGGAAATTCAGCTAGCTGCTCAAAGACTCCGCTTCCTTAAAAAGCACACGCCCTGTCTTGTAGAATTATTATGGTACTTAATGGGATGATATTTGTAAAGCTCCTGCACAAACTAGGTGCTCAGGACATTTATTTATTTTCTCTTTCCCTGGAGAAGATTGAGGATCACCGTCAGGAGGAAGCCTGAGCTGCTCTCCCTGAGGAACAAGAGAGAAAGTCCCGAGAAAGCCCTGAGAGACTTTGGAACCGTAGAGGAAAGGTTGTTGGAAAGAGGGAGCCAGACAAAGAAACAAACAAAAAGCAGAAATAGACCCATAAGTACAGAGAACAAATTGACGGTTGCCAGAGGGGGGGGCGTTGGGCACAATAGGTGAAAGGGTGTGTGGGGGGGAAGGGGAACCCAGGGTGAGAGAGCAAAGCTAGCAAACCTGCTAATTCCATTGAATTGGAGTGATGTTCTTGCATTGTCATTGATCGGATTTCTCTGTAGTGTTGAGAAATGAAGTCTTTTTTTTTTTTTTTAAAGATTTCATTTATTTATTTGACAGAGAGAGACACAGTGAGAGAGGGAACACAAGCAGAGGGAGTGGGGGAGGGAGAAGCAGGCTTCCCGCTGAGCAGGGAGCCCGATGCGGGGCTCGATCCCAGGACCCCGGGATCATAACCTGAGCCGAAGGCAGACGCTTAAAGACTGAGCCACCCAGCCGCCCCAGAAATGAAGTCTTTTAACAGAAGAAGGACGAGCACTGTTGCTTTGGCACCTGCAGAATGCCAGGCAACCATACAAAAGAGTAAACTGAGGCTCTGGGACACAGACCATGCAGTAAGTGTAGCATCGGACGGACCCAGATATAACCGTAACACTGTGATGATACCCTCTGACAGCAAGCATTGCTCATGAGCTAGGGCCAGGTGCCAGGTCCTGGCATGGTTCTTGCCCGTGTTAGCTCTTTTTGCCCTGACAGCAACCCTCCAAGGGGCTGCTATCGCCACATTTACAGATAAGGAAAGTACTTGCCTGGGACACACAGTAAGCGGCTGTCACCCCAGCACGTTCTGCTGAGTGGGGACCTTTCACTCGCTTTCTTGGCTATCCCCAGAGGTGGGGGGAGAGCTCGAGAAATTGGGTAGGTAGTAGGAGCCTCGAAAAGGAAAGAGAAATGAGTGAAATCTCTGAGGGCAACAGGAAGGAAGAATGGGTCATCTCAGAGATAATGGCGGGACTGGGGAGTAGAAGGGGACCTATTTCCCTGCAGCCTATCTTCAGAGCTCCCTGGATGCAGGACAGCGGACGTCTCCCTCTTACGTCGTTTGGAATATAGGGAGGAAAGTCTTCATCAATACGTGTCAGAGAAGGGGACAAGAAGAGGGGTCCCAAACTCCTGCAGCTTGAGATATATTGAATAAAATGCTCAACACCATGGAAAAACAAATTCTACGTTTAAAAAATATCAAGTAAATTTCTCTCCTGTAGGACCCCTCAGAACCTTCTCTCCCTCAGTACGCCTCAGAACCTTCTCTCCTGCAGGACCTCTCAGAACATTGTCTCCTGCAGGACTCCTCACAACCTTCTCTCCTGCAGGACTCCTCACAACCTTCTCTCCTGCAGGACCTCTCAGAAATTTCTCTCCTGCAGGACCCCTCAGAACCTTGTTTCCTGAGGGACTCCTCACAACCTTCTCTCCTGCAGGACTCCTCAGAACCTTCAATATGTTGCTTTGCCTGTTTTGCAAACAGTTTCACCTTTTGCTGAATACCTACTCACACCTTGGGCCATGGGACTCAACTATGTTGTTCTGGGGCATATTTTTCTAAATGTGGTTAATACTGAAAACTGGATGACTATTTCTTAGACGAAACCCTGTGAGCAATCTGAGGCCCAGGATGGCGTCTTAATTCGTGATTCCCTGCATCCAGCAGGTAGAAGCTCAGTCAGCAACGGTGTGCTTGGCAGGTGTGTGGCTGAGAAGAAAACAGGAGCCCGGAGGCCTCGGGGTCAACTGCCCCTCCCCCACCCCCAAGAAGCTCTACTTTGGGCTCCATTGTAGGGACCTGCTCCTTTGATGTGGTTGTTTTGATGTGGCCATTTTGAAACTGAGGACATTTTGACACAGCTATTTTAATGCCGGGGAAATTTTCTGACTTTTTAAAAACACCAGCCATTTTGAACATTCAGCTTTTGAAAAAAATTACCACGTATCAGTGTGGCATGGGGTCAGGGACAGGGCGAGGGTCAACATTGTGGGGAGGGATGTAAGGGACAGGATGAGGCTGTGGGATGGGGGCCCATTTTTATTTACATTTTGTACAGGAAAAAAAAAGAGTGAAAAGTTTAATGGCCTGATTTTTAGCGTCACCAAAAAGCACCCAAGTGTATAAAGCCTGTCAGTAATCAAGACAGTGTGGTATTGGGGAAAAGAATATGCAAACAGATCAATGGAACAGAAGAGAGAGCCCAGTGATCGACCCCCATAAATACAGTCAACTGATCTTTGGCAAAGGAGATACAATGGAGCAGAGATAGTCTTTCCTACAAATAGTGCTGGAACACCTGGGCATCCCACATGCGAAAAAAAAAAGACGAGTGAATGAGTCTAGACACAGACCTTGCACATTTTACACAAATTAACTCAAGATGGACCACAGATCGAAATGTCAAATGCAAAATTGTAAAACTCCTAGAAGACAACACAAGAGTAAGCCCAGGTGACCTGGGGCATGGTGATGACTTTTTAGACATAACACCAAGGTGCAACCTGTGAAAGACATCATTGAAGAACTGGACTCCACTAAAATTGCCAAACTGGGAAAGATAGCCAAAATAAGCCAAACTGGGAGAAGATATTTGCCAAAGACACATCTCGTAAAGGACTATGACCCCCAAATATACACGGAACTCTTAAAACTCACCAATAAGAAAACAACCTGATTTAAAAAGGGGCCACAGGCCTTAACAGACATCTCACTAAAGAAGATCTATGGATGACAGATAATCATATGAGAAGATGCTCCACGTCATATGTCATCAGGGAAATGCAAATTCAAATGACAAGGTATTACTACGCACCTAGGAGAACGGCCAAAATCTGGAACACGGACGGCACCAGGTGCTGGTGAGTATATGGGGCAACAGGACCGCCCATTCAGTGCCGGTGGGAATGCAAAATGGTATGGCCGCTCTGGAAGACAGTTTGGTGCTTTCTTTTCTTTTCTTTTTTTTAAAGATTTTATTTATTTGACAGAGAGAGACATAGCGAGAGAGGGAACAAAAGCAGGGGGAGTGGGAGAGGGAGAAGCAGGCTTCCCCCGGAGCAGGGAGCCCAACGTGGGGCTCGATCCCAGGACCCTGGGATCATGACCTGAGCCGAAGGCAGACGCTTAACGACTGAGCCACCCAGGTGCCCCAGTTTGGTGCTTTCTTAAAAGAAAAACTAAACATACTCTTACCACCCAATGCAGTGATCGAGTTCCTTGGTATTTGCCCAAAGGAGCTGAAAACTTATGTCCACATAAAAACCTGCACATGGACGTTTATAACAGCTTCATTCATAAGCCCAAACTTGGAAGTACCAAGATGTCCTTTAGTAGGTGAATGGATAAATAAGCTGTGGTCCATCCAGACGGTGGAACAGTTTTCAGTGCTAAAAGAAAAAGGAGCCAAGGAGCTACGAAAAGGCAGGAAGGAAACATCAATGTATTTTACTAAGTGAGAGAAGCCAATCTGAAAAGTCTACATCCAGGAGGGTTCCAACCCAAAAGGCAAACTATGGAAACAACAAAAGGTCAGCGGATGCCTGGGGTTGGGGGCGGGGGAGGGAGGGATGAAGGGGGGTGGGGAGCAGAGAGGATTTTTAGGGCAATGAAATGATTCTGTAGGATGATGATTCGGGTTCATGTCTTTACAGTCTGCGTTTGTCCAAACCCATAGTGAGTACAACACCAGGAGTGAACCCTAAGGTAAACTGTGGACTTTGGGGGGTAAGGATGTGTCCATGTAGGTTCATTGATTGTAGCAAATGTATCCTCCGGTGCAGGCTTCTGATCTTGGCGGGGTGGGGGGGGGTGTTGCTCCTATGTGGCAACTGAGGATATGTGGGAACTCTCTGTACCTAAAACCGCTGTAAAAATGGTCTTTTTATATAAAAAAAAAAAAAAAAAAAAAAAAAAAAAGCCTGTCAGCGCATCTGGCTGTATCGTTGTCAGTTATCATCGTTCACTACAAAGAGTCCCGAGGGGGGAGGGGGGGCCCTCCCTCCATCTGGGGTATGGGGGGGAGGGAGGGAGGAGGGAGGGACGAGGTGAGTGCTCTGAATTCACCCCATGCCTCCCAGCGGGGTAAGTGGGAGAAGGGACAGTGGTGGCAGAGCGGGTTCCTGCGGTGGCCCAGTGAAGGGGAAGCTCTAAGGCTTCTGGCCGGTGGGAGCTCGTGCTGAAAGCCTGCCCAGAAACCTGGTTTTACTGTTTCTCCTGAAGTTTCCCACATGGCAGCCCATGATCTATTAGAAGTGGAACCCGGGACTTTCCATCACACCTGGCATCAGATCAAAACGACAGCCTCTGGCCTCGAGTCCCCACAGATTGGGCCCTTCCTGTTTCTCTGGCTGCCCCCCCACACCTCTCTGTCCCCCAGCGGCTCCGTCCTCTCATCCTTGGACACATCAGGCTCTTCCTGACACCTGTTCCTGCTGCTGGGAATGGTCATCCCAAGCTTCACCTTCGTGGGAAGGTCCTGGGATTCGGGTCTTAAATGTCACCTCTTGGGCACCTGGGTGGCTCAGTCGGTTAAGAATCTGCCTTCGGCTCAGGTCATGATCCCAGGGTCCTGGGATCGAGCCCCACATCGGGCTCCTGGCTCAGTGGGGAGCCTGCTTCTCCCTCTGCCTCTCTCCCTGCTCATGCTCTCTCTCTCTCTCTGTATCTCTGTGTCTCAAATGAATAAATAAAATCTTAAAAAAAAAAAAAAAGAATCTACAGGTATCCTGGAAAAACAGTGCCGGCTTTAAGCCTACTGTGGCAGGAGGGACCCCCCGCCCCGTCCCCTTTCAAGCCCCTCTGAGCTCCAGGAGAGGAGAGTGGCTTTGCCCCTGGCTTGTAGCAGAATGAGCCGTCCTAAGGTACAGATACTAGCAGCAGCATAGACCTGTGCTGGCCACTGTGGTGGCCACTAGCCACCTGTAGTTATTTACGTGTAAATTGAAACCAGTTGCAAGACAATAAATACAATACATCAGTTTCTCAGTCACACTAGCTACACTTTAGGTCCTCATCAGCCACCTGTGGCTGGCAGCTGCCCACTGAACCTACAGATAGAGAACATTTCCCCCACCCTAGAAAGCTCTATTGTTGGACGGCACTATCCTGGACCCCCAGCACTTACAGGAGGTGTGTCTTTTCCATTAATGTAGTCAAAAAACTATTTGTAAGTGCCTAGAATGTGCTGCCGGGCTGCAACCCACGGTCCCTATCCTCGTGGAGTTAGTGGACAAAGAGGGGTCCTCACCAATTTTTTCCCTTGGAAGTTTGCCCTGGGACTCCTTGTACCTGCAATGATCAGACCCTCACCACCAAACTGCTGTGAACCCCTTCAAGATGCTTTGGGCTCCCCAAGTTAGTAAGGCCTTCCTTAACTGATGAAGAGTAGAGATCTAGCGTGGCTTCTTCCAAAGACTCCACCGTGCCTTTGGAATATGACTGTCCCACTCTGTATGGAAGGTTCTGGAAGGAGGCAGGATTACGACTCTAGTTTAAATACGGAGAATCTGGGAAGCAGAGGATGCAAGCAAAGCGCATTTCCTCTCTGCCAGAGGCAGTGTTAGACACGTGGAAGGTGGGGGACAAGCGGGAGGGAACCCAGACGTGGTGCTCCTGTTGGCCCCTGCAACTAGGTATGTGGGTCTTTCCTCTGTTGCAGGCAGCAGATCTTGTGGACTCCAGCATCCATTCCCCCAGGTACTCCCTCAGCTGGCCCTGGGACCAGGGGACACGCATGTACTGCCCTGCCCTCTAGAACTCTCCTTTGACAGGGTAAGAACACAAAAAGAGAAATGCCCTCTGTCCAAGGACACCTGCAACCTCATAATCACCCAGCTCTGAATTCCACCTGCACATGGAAAAACACGGCGAGGGGACAGAAGTCGGGGGTCCTCCCCACGAGGAATGTACCTACACTGGACGACAGCAAAAGGAATCACATTGGTCTTGGCTCCTTGGAGAAATCAGTTCTCTCTTTTTCCTCTTCATGTCTCCCTGCCTCCCCAGCCTCCAGCCTCCTCTCTGTATCCCTGGGGAGGGGGCTTGGGTGTTCTAAAGCAGCCCTTCTAGAACTTGGTGCTGCCTGAGCTTCCCTACCTCGCCTGGACTACGAGGGACCACACAACGGAAGCAATCACCCCATGACAGCACATTTATCCTTCTCTTCTTCCCTGACCCCCTCCCCGACTTCCCTTCCTCCCACCAGCCTCACCCCAACCCTCCGTGTCTCCCTGGGATGCCCTTACCTGGTGAAGAAATGGCTTGAGTCCCGAGGACGTGGAAGGACAGCATCTTCCCAGCCAGGGGGTTCCTGCACCCATAGCACGTGTCTCAGCCTCCTGAAAGCGCTCCCAGGCCCCCGGGCCAGCTGCCCAGGGGAGAAGCAAGCACTCCGCTCCCCAGGCCCGAGGAACGGCCCAAAACCAGTTCAGGGAGCATTTCTCCTCTCTATTGCGCCTTCTTTTCTCTGTCCAGAGTCGCAAATGCAGAGGGAGAAGTGAAAGGCCAGAGCCCTTGGCTGGGGGACCATTTTAGACACAATACGCAACGACTCTGGGCCGAGAGCAGGGAAGTCATGGTTCCTTCAAGGCTCTGATGAATCAACGGGTGGTTTCATTCTTACTGCTCACGGTCGGTAGCTCTCGTACGTGCTGCTCGTCGGCCTTTCCCATGGAGAGAGTAAACGGAACCGCATCTGAGGCATCACTGTGCTCTGCGTGAACGGACGGTGACAGATGGGCCGAGGGTCTGCGGAGGGCCACACTCTGCTGCCCCGGGGAGTCCACGGGGCGACGAATGCCCCGAAGAGAGGAAACCGGTCTCCACGAGGGTGTAGCTGTGATTTTTCCCCCAGAACAAAGATAAAAGAGGGGTCTTCGTCGTAATGACAAGGAACTGACTTGGGTCTTTTTCTCTGTTACAGGCAGCAGAGGGTATGGGCTGCAACTTCTATTCCAGGGTTATGCCCTTACACGCCCCTCCATCGGCCAGGCGCAGCCCCTGACCCTGGGACCCGGGAGGGGTGCAATTATGTCGTGATCGAAGGCCCTACCAGAGCCATGGGCTGCAGACCTTCATCTGTGGACTTCATTAAGAACATAATATTTCATACGTTTGGGCTTCTACAAAAATGTCATTGAAACAGCCACCATTAACCAGATGAAATGTGCTGCCGGTGTCCATGTATCGGATGGATAGTGGTCACGTCAAGATGAAAGCTTACTGTATCTGACCCCAACTTTAAGGTGTCTGTGACCCTGCAACGCTCCCTGGCTTCCTAGACATCACACACATGACTTTCTAAAGCAGCGCCCTTCAGTAGGGTTTTCAGAGATCTGTGCTGTCTGCTGCAGAAGCCACCCATGTCCGTGGGGCCATTGAGCACTTGCAACATGGATGCTGTGACCAAGGAACTAGTTACATTTCAATCAGTTTGGATTTGAAAAGGGCCCTGTGGCCAGTAGCGACTGTGTCTGCATCAGGTGGGAGGGCTCTACGGGTTTGGGCAAAGCTGTCAAGGCCAAAGAGGGTGACACGGT
Organism: Neomonachus schauinslandi; assembly: GCF_002201575.2. Taxonomy (NCBI): domain Eukaryota; kingdom Metazoa; phylum Chordata; class Mammalia; order Carnivora; family Phocidae; genus Neomonachus; species Neomonachus schauinslandi. The sequence continues at coordinate 199,479,133 of NC_058403.1, read as the reverse complement.
GACGGACAGTGCTGGGGGCGCTGGTCCCCTGCAAGTCCAGCCAGACCTGGGGGAGACCTTAGCAAGCTGGCAAAGCTGACCGCTCTCAACAGCCTCTCTTCCTCCCCCCCCCCCCCCAATTTCCCTGTAAGTAGCTGTGCTGTCTAGGAAAAGACATTGTTCTTAGCCTCTCCCGTCTGTAGATGAGTCTTCAGGAAAGATGGTTTCCCTTAACCCAGTGGTTCTTGGTTTTTCACTTCTGGTTGCAAATCATCAACTCTGCTGATTGCTGGAGCTGCAGCTGGTGACTCCCCATCCCCACCCTCCGGGGCCACCCCACCAGTGACAACACAGGCAGGGGTGGCCTGACTTCCTTTAGTGTTTTTGCCGATGTTGTCTGCACAGAACGCATAGAAGCGTTGCCCCTCATCCCAGGCAGAGAGCAGACCAGCCTTCCTCCCACACACAGCTGGTGGGGCCACCTTCTCCTGGACCCTCTCCTGTTGCGCTCCACAGTGAGTATCACCCTTCTCATCCGCGCATCCCAGGGTCTCCTGTGCCCTCACTGTGCATTGCTTTGATGGCTTCTAAAACCCAGGCTTTTGCTCATTTGTCCAGTGGTCATGAGCACCAGGTGCTTTGCTAGAAGCTTCCAGGGAGGCAAAGGTGAATTAGGTAGTGGCTTGCCCAGGCTTCCTAGGATGAGTAATAAGACACCCTCCCACCCACACATGTGAAGTAAAGGTTCAAGGCAGTCTGTTCTGTGATTTGTTCCTTACAGGAGGGAGAAGCAGGCACTCGGGACAGGTGACAAGAAGGTGGTCAGCACTAGGAGAGTGAAGCCCCCAGGAGGGCCTTGGGTCTGAGAGACTGCCCCATGGACAGGATGCCCGGGGCAGCATTCTCTGTAGCAGTGAGAAATTGGAAGCAAGCAAACTTTGCACCGAGAGGTGACTGGTTAAGTGAACTGTGACATAACCAGACAATGGAATACCCCACGGCTATCCAGTCTGACGATCTGACGAGAGCTCCACGTTAATCCGCAAAAGTGGGCTGGGAAAGAACGTTAACTAGAAAGCCGGATTGATAAAGATTTGTGCAGTCCGATTCCCTTCCCATTAACTGTGTGTGTGTGAGGTTATGTTGCAGAGAAAACATCTAAAAGGATGCATCTCAGAAAGTGACTAATAGCCAACCCAAGAAAGGGTTGTTTGAGCAGTTTTAATTGTCGTCATCGTATTGATTTGCTCTGGGGTGGTTGTTGTTGTTATTTTTGTGCAATATGAAATGTACAAAATCTCCTTTATAATCAGAAAACAGCAAAGCTCCTTTATTTTCAAGGACTCCTCAGTGACTACGGCTTTGTCTTTTCCAACACGCGTACCCTCTGCAGTTTCCCGTCAGCCGAGGCTCTGTAGCTGACCAGTGCGACAGGCGAGTTGTCGCCGAGCCCGGAGCTGGACATGGGGGGCGGCCACCAGCCTGCCAGAGCCCGTCTCCTCCTCCCTCTGCTGAACAAGCCCCTGGAGCTCGACATCTCTTTTCTCCATATCTGTCTGTCTGCTCTGAAGCCCCCCACCAGGACTCCCCACTCACAGGCTACTGCGGGGCAGGGGGCGGGCGCCCGACCCAGGCTTGCAGCCTGCTAGACAGCTCAGAGACCCTGCTTTCAGGCTGTGTTAAAAAAAGCAGAGCTACCAAAAAAATGCAAGAGATGATTCAATCTCGGTGTAGGAAAGTGAACAAAAATCAAAGTAACACCCACATTCCTCACTCGCATTAGTATCTGTATCCAGCTCACTGGCTCCAGTGAGCAGGGAGGCTGGGGTTCCATGATGATGTTTTTTTAAAGTAAACTCTACACCCAACAATGGGGCTTGAACTCACAACCTGGAGATCAAGCATCCCAACGTTCTACTGAGTTAGCCAGCCAGGCGTCCCTCCATGATGATTTTCGTGTCGATTACTTAAGGATAGAGGAGAACAGAAAAATAATGGTTGGATAGTAATGGAGGCCAGCCTAACTTTTCTCAGAGGTACTTTTTTTTTTTTTTTTGGTAAATTAACAGCTCTCTCTTCCTTCTACCACCACCAAAGCTCCTATACACATCTCCTATTTTCTGGCTTTCATGCCTTTGTGGATACGTTTCCCTGCTCTCAAGCAGTGTTCTCTCCCCTCATTGCACTTCCCCATCATCCCCAGCCTTCAAGAGTAGGCAAAAAATGTCACCTCCTCAATGAAGCCCTCCTGGATTTCCCTAGTGCTGGAGTCATGATTTCCTCCTCTTAATTCCCAAAGCGATTGGTAGCATTTAGCATTGTTGGTATTTGCAGCAATGACGTATCCATTGTACTTGAATGTGAGCTTCTTGAGGACATGGATCATGTCTCATACCGTGTTTAAGCCGAGCAGGTGTATCTGGTGTCAAGACACACTGAAGGAGTAGCTGGGGGATGAAGAATGTTCCCTCCTTCTCACACAGCCCTTTGCATTCTGCAAAGAGCATTGCACTTGACCCTTGCCACAAGCCCTTGCAAGCCAAGGAAATCTAGGCTCGGTGAGGGCATGTTGCTTCTTGCTAAGGTCCCACAGGCAGAAAGGGATGGACCCAGGGACAGCTGGGGGTCCGTCGTGCTTCCCCTCACCACATCCATTATGCTGCGGGACATGGGCAGGCTTTTCAGATTTGAGCAGTTGCAGCCCCATAATGAGGCCACCCTTCCAAGGGCGAGAAGAGATTGGTGCGGTGCTGAGCCAGACACTGGAGCACTCCCAGCAGACCCGAGAGGGGCCTGCTTTCAGTATGCTTTGTTATGTGTGGGTGTTTGCCTCCTTCTCAGGGGCGAGAAGAAAATGAAAGCGAGCTTGGAGACTTTGCAATGGGTGCAATAAAATCTCCCAAGAGTATTCTGATGGAGGAGGGGAACTAGATGGAGGGACTTCTGCAGTGTCTTTTGATGGTGGGTCTAGGGAGGAATAGGTTTTGATTTTACTCTTTGACTCTCTCTAAATTTTCCATGAGCCAGACACACATTTATAACAGCAACAAGACAAGCTTCACAAAAAGCTAATGTAGGATCTCAAAGTCGCAAAAAGTAGCCACAGAGAATTTAATTACTAGTCCTGGCTACCTTTCAGGCCACCTGGAGCAGGCTGTGAGTACCTTCTGGGAACGAGCTTTGCAAACAGGTGTATGGTGTAGGGAATGGAAGCACCCTGGGGCTTCTTTAAAAAAAAAAAGGCGACAAGTTATTTTTATGATAGTTCTTAAAATAAAATTTCATGCACAAAGTAAAATATTTAAATGGTTTACAAAACCTAAAGGAAAAAAATGAAAGTCTCACTTTCCACTGGCCATAATTGTTCTATCTCCTTCCAGAAAATGTTTCAGTACTGATGAGCAGTGAAGTGTGTAACTTTTACATACTTTTTTTTTTTTTTTAAAAGATCATGCAACATAGTCTTCTACCTTGCGTTTCTACCTGATGCTCTTGGTGACCTCCTTGTATCAGTGTGAGGTCTAATTTATTCTCCTTATGGACTACTTGTGTGTTATTGAAGGATGTATCAAAATATCACCAATTGCTGGGTATTTAGGTTGTTTCTAGTTTTTTTGTTCTGCAAAAAAAAAATACTGCCACATGCATCTCCCAAGGTGTGTCTTTATGTTCTTTTGTGAGAATAACAATAGGGCATGTTTCCAGCAGATCAAGTGCTGAGTCAGAACTGTTGTGCTTTGTAAATTTTGACAGATAGCTTCATCCTCTGAAAAGTTTGCACAGGGCAAGGGCAAGAGGGCAGGAGGGGTGCAAATATTAACCATCCTGTCTCCAGCACTGGGGAAACCCCAAAGGGCTTCAATGAGGAGGTGACTTTTTTTTTTTTTTGCTGACTCTTAAAGGCTGGAGAGTGTGGGGACACGCAATTTACACTCCCCACTAACTAGCTATAACCATACCAAAGCCATTCTTTCTTCTTGGGAGTTTGTTTTCTTCGATATTATCTCTTCATATTCAGGCTTTTTATGCAGGTAGAAAGGAAGCCCCGGTACTAGAAATATATGAAAGTGAAATATATGAAGTGTTTTCTGGCTAATGTCTCAAAAACCTATCTCCCTGTTCCCCAAGCTGTCATAGAATTACACGAGCTGCTTTGGGAATTTCCACGTTTAACTGGGCATTTTTTTTAAAAAAAGATTTTTTTAAAAAGATTTTATTTATTTGACAGAGAGAGAGAGATAGCGAGAGCAGGAACACAGCAGGGGGAGTGGGAGAGGGAGAAGCAGGCTTCCCGCAGAGCAAGGAGCCAGATGCGGGGCTTGATCCCAGCACCCTAGGATCATGACCTGAGCCGAAGGCAGACGCTTAATGACTGAGCCACCCAGGCGCCCTGAAAAAAGAATTTATTTTTTAAGAGCATGTTTCAGAAACAAAATAGAGGACGGTAAAGTCAATGGGACGATATGGAATTTGGCGGCGGGGCGAATCTCTGAGATGAGGCCAACATCCCTGCTCCCAAACATCCACCACTAATTTCAGCATCCATTGGTGAGTTTCCAATTCCAGGATTCCTTCTGTAGCTAGTAGCTGGCACCATAAGAAGTGCTTTCTCGCCTCTTCATTTATTTTCTCATTTATTTGCATCAGTATGGATTCCTGGAGCCTCACGTAATTGGATGTGCTAGAATGATTGCCACCATTACTTAATTTGGTGCCCAAATCACCTCCGATTTGGCTAGTGGGAGCCCCAGCAGGTTGGCACCTACGTCCTTTTGATGAGTCCTCATGGTCCTTCAAACACTTGCTTCCTGATGCAAAAACAAAAAACAAACAAAAAAACAGTCAGTTCCAGGTTCATCTTAGTGTCTCTGCCCCAGCTCCGGAGTCAGACATTTCTCTAGAGTCCTGCTTCCTTTTGGTAGAGGAAGGTATTTAGAAACTAAGATCTGGGCACTGGATGCTTATTCTGTTGTGTCATTTCTTCTGGGTCCTTTCAGGAGACAATACATGTACATATACACACAAATCATCTGTCTGTCTATCTTTCTATCTATCTATCTATCTATCTATCTATCTATCTATCTATCTATCTATCTAAGCTTTAAAAACATGAGTCCAGGGGCACCTGGGTGGCTCAGTTGTTAAGCATCTGCCTTTGGCTCAGGTCATGATCCCAGGGTCCTGGGATCGAGCCCCGTATCGGGCTCCCTGCTCTGCAGGAAGCCTGCTTCCCCCTCTCCCACTCCCCTTGCTTGTGTTCCTGCTCTTGCTATCTCTCTCTCTGTCAAATAAATAAAATCTTAAAAAAAAAAAAAAACATGAGTCCAGGGGCGCCTGGGTGGCTCAGTCGTTAAGTGTCTGCCTTCCGGCTCAGGTCATGATCCTGGGGTCCTGGGATGGAGCCCCGCATCGGGTTCCCTGCTCGGCGGGGAGCCTGCGTCTCCCTCGCCCTCTGCCCCTCCCCTCTGCTCATGCTCTCTCTCTCTCTCACGCTCTTTCTCTCAAAATAAATAAAAAAAATCTTCAAAAAAATAAAAAATGAAAACACGAGTTCATCTTGAGCCCTCAATTCCAATAACCAGCACAAGGCACTCCCAAGGCATTTTTGAGAAGTTGCTGGCAAGAAGGTCGCAAGGAACAAGTTCTGGCCACCTTCTTCCTCGCCTGCTGAAGGCCAGAGAGGACTCTGAGGAAGGAAGAAAACCAGAAAGTTTTTGCGAGATTTCACCGTTTTTCCTTTCTTCAGTTGAACCACTTTATTGGGGTCCAACTACAAAGAAACTGCACATATTTAAAGTGCAGAATGTCAGTTCTGACATACGTATATGCCCACGAAACCTTCACAGGATCAGTGGAGCCAGCATATTCTTCACCCCCACCCCCCAGGCTTCCTGGTGTGCCTCTGCCCCTCCCCCTCCCCCCTCCCCCTCAGCACACCCTCCCCTGCCTCTTTCCCTCTCTTACCAGGAAATCACCGGTCTGCGTTCTCTCACAATAGATTAGTTTGCATTTTCTAGAATTTTATGTAAGTAGAATCACACAGTATGTGCTGCTTTGGTCTGGCTTCTTTACTTAGCATAATTATTTTGAGAGTCATACGTGTGGCTCTGTGTGTATCTGTTGCTCATTCTGATTCCATTGTGTGGCCACGCCACGGTTCGCTTATCCCTTCCCGAGACTTGACAGACATTTGGGTTGTTTCCAGTAACTCCTACTATAAATAAAGCTGCTGTGAACATTCGTATATCAGTCTTTGTATGGACACATGCTTGTGTTTTTGTTAGGTAAGTACATGGGAGCAGGATGGTTAGATCACAGGCTGAGTGTATGTTTAACTTTTTCAGAACCCGACAAACCGTTTTCCAAAGTAGTTGTACCACACATCAGGTACTGAAAACCACCGTACTTTCAGAAAAGGAGGTTGAGTCACGATGCTGTATTATGGAAAGGAAACCAAAAGGTTAAGGTTGGATCTATGAAGGGGAATTGTTTTCTTCTAGAAATTTAGGGCGTGGTGCTGGACATGGTTCTTTGGAATATGCTGGCTAAAAGTATAAAAAAAATGGCCAGCTCAGGCAGAGACCCTTCCTTGAAGAGAGGCAAGCCGTTTTTCCCTGAGTCATGTCGGGGTGGGTTTACAGAGATTCAAAGCACATAAGAACAATAGCCAAGATTTATTTAAGTCAGCTTGGAGGCTCTTTGTGTTAGGGAACTAACTTCATCTTCTTTGCTAAACAAATCCTGGGACCTCCTTTTCCTGCTGGAGTCAGGGGACAGAGAAAATAGGGCCCAGTTTCCTATCCTGGGCTTGTAAATGGAGCATGTAGGTAAGCGCTGGGACTCTGAACCCCTCTGGGAGAGGGACCCAGCCCTTGTCCCCCCATGTCCTTGCCACCTGGTTACCCTGCGGAGTCTGGGCCCAGAGGGTTCTCAAGTCAACCTCCGTCCTATGATCTTCAGGAGCCCCCTGGTTGATAAAATAAAGGTGGGGGCATTTAGCAAAACAGCTCTGATTGAGAAGTTGAGTCAAGAGAGAACGAGCTAATGTAAAAAGTACGTGCTGGGAAAACATTAAGGCCCCGAAGGGCTCTCAGAGGAGAGGTTTCTCTCATTCCTCTGTTAATGACCAAGATCATTTTGAAATCTAGAATATTCAGCTTGACATCAGTGTCCTGTGGACTCTAACTTTTGCTTGGGATTCTTTCTTTTCATAAGAACAAATGAATTTAACATTCAATTTCCACCTTTAGGTGTTTATTACTGTTCTTTTGTAAGACAGACCTCCTTTTGATTTTTGTCCTCTCTTTCTAGAAGTGAGCTTGCATCTCTGATCCATCATGATGGCCACAGAATTCACAGTGAGTATAGCCATGCTCCTCAGTCTCCTCCAAACGCACTGTCGTCTTGCCTGTTTTGGGGAGTGTGGGAAGGAACCCGTGGTGGGGAGGGATTTCTCTGCGCGGTCTCCCTGGGGCAAGATCTCGGCTGAGCTGTGCCCCAGAGGGGCCATTGGCCCTGGCACAGAGGTCTTTGCAAACACACAAAGCCAGAAGAACTTTGGGGTATGTGGTGAAGTGAGAGGAAAATGCTATTTGAGATTTTATTAACAGGTAAGCGTGTTTATGATTTTTAACTAGATGAGCTTGGTTCTGTGTGTCTGTTCTTTTTTTTTTTTTTAAGATTTTATTTATTTATTTGACACAGAGAGACACAGCCAGAGAGGGAACACAAGCAGGGGGAGTGGGAGAGGGAGAAGCAGGCTTCCCGCAGAGCAGGGAGCCCAACGCGGGGCTCGATCCCGGGACCCTGGGATCATGACCTGAGCCGAAGGCAGACGCTTAATGACTGAGCCACCCAGGTGCCCCCTTTGTGTCTGTTCTGAAATCAAGACAAACAAGGGTGAGGGACAACCCATAATGTGGTTTAAAAAAAAAAAAAAACCCTGGTGAGCCCATCGGTTGGGCTTCTTGCATAACAGGACAGAGCCTTTAGAGAAACCACAGAATGGTCTATGGGTGTTCAACTTATACAGCTGCACAGGGCCCGTACCTAAAAGTGCCACCTGCTTGATTTAATGCTCTGCTGTCTTGAAATTCTTAACAAATTTTGAACAAGGGATCCTGAAAATTATGTCGCCTGTCCCAGTGTTTGTATATGTGCATGCACGGGAGAGGGCATGAATGTGTGTGTGTGTGTGTGTGTGTGTGTGTGTGTGTGTTGGTGTTTCATGAGCAGAGGATACATAGCTTTCAGAAGACTCAGAGGAATCTGGACCCGGAAAAGTTAAGGAGCCTCTAAGGAACCTTTTGGGAGTATGGAATAGAGAGGAGAAATCAGAATCATTCAGAGTTTGATAAAAGTTTTGTGCCCATCATTGGTCCCAAAGGGGTCATACCCTGTCTGAGCACTTGTCACATATCCTGTCACTGTTGGTTTGCCTGTGTGTGCCCTCCACTAGGAGATGGGTTCCACAAGAGCAGGGAACCCTGTCTGACTTAGCCGCTACTGCATTTTTAGCATGCATACAGTACCTGACGTAGCCTTGGTGTGCGATAAACATTCGTTGAACATATAAATCTGCCAGGTGATCCAAGCAGACGCTCTCAGAAATGCCTACTTTCGGGGCACCTGGGTGGCTCAGTTGGTTGGACGACTGCCTTCGGCTCAGGTCGTGAGCAGTCTCCTGCTCGGCTGGGGGGTCTCCTTCTCCCTCTGACCCTTTCCCCTCTTGCTCTGTCTCACTCTCTCTCTCAAATAAATAAAATCTTAAAAAAAAAAAAAGACATGCCTACTTTCCATGCATACATGTCTCTGTCTTGTCATAGACTTTTGGGATGGGGAGGGTCATGTGGTCCACACCTCTGCCATCCTGCAGTCCTCCAAAGGATTGTCCTTGACCTAACGGTGTCTGGTACCTCCTTGCAGAACCCCATCTCTAACTTATCCGACGACTACAGCTACCACTCCACGTCTTCCATGGATGACTACGTGAACTACAACTTTCCAGACTTATTCTGTAAGAAAAACAATGTCAGGCAGTTTGCGAGCCACTTCCTCCCACCCTTGTACTGGCTCGTGTTCATCGTGGGCGCTGTGGGCAACAGTCTGGTCATCCTTGTCTACTGGTACTGCACACGAGTCAAGACCATGACCGACATGTTCCTCTTGAATTTGGCAATTGCCGACCTTCTCTTTCTCATTACCCTCCCCTTCTGGGCCATTGCCGCCGCTGACCAGTGGAGATTCCATCCCTTCTTGTGCAGCATGGTCAATAGCATGTACAAGATGAACTTCTACAGCTGCGTGCTGCTGATCATGTGCATCAGCGTGGACCGGTACATCGCCATTGCTCAGGCCATGAAAGCGCAGACCTGGAGGCAGAAAAGACTCCTGTACAGCAAAATGATCTGCTTCACTGTCTGGGTGTTGGCGGCCGCACTCTGCATCCCAGAAATCATGTACAGTCAACTCAAAGAGCAATCTGACATCACCATCTGCACCATGGTTTACCCTAGTGAGCAGAGTGCCACAGTGAAGTCGACTGTTTTGACCCTGAAGATCGTCCTGGGCTTCTTCCTCCCTTTCGTGGTCATGGCGTGCTGCTACACCATCATCATTCACACTCTGTTACAAGCCAGGAAGTCATCCAAGCACAAGGCCCTGAAGGTGACCATCACTGTCCTTACTGTCTTTGTCCTATCTCAGTTCCCCTACAACTGCATTTTGTTGGTGCAGACCATCGATGCCTACACCGTGTTCATTTCCAACTGTGCCATTTCCACCAACATTGACATCTGCTTCCAGGTCACCCAAACCATCGCCTTCTTCCATAGTTGCCTGAACCCCATCCTCTATGTCTTTGTGGGTGAGAGATTCCGCCGGGATCTTATGAAGACCCTGAAGAGTTTGGGTTGCATCAGCCAGGCGCAGTGGGTCTCGTTCATGAGGAGAGAGGGAAGCGTGAAGCTGTCATCCATGCTGTTGGAGACAACCTCGGGGGCTCTCTCCTACTGAGGAGTCTCTGCTCCGACATGGATGGCCCTCTTCGGAAGTCATGAGAAATCCAGGTACGGCTGCCCCACGGATGCAACTGGAGGGAAACCAATGATGAAGAAGAAAAAGGAAGTGTGGAAAAAGAAAAACCCGGAAAAAGATGAATTTGGGCAATTACTTAATTTAGACTTTCCAAGCCAGAGTTTTCCAAATTGACTGGCTGTCCCATGAGACTGTCACTGTCATTGGCAGCAATGGCCACAATTTTCAAAGGAGGACCAACAGACGATCTTGCAGACCACCCTGGCTTTTTGCCACTTGCCCAAGCATTAATGCAGCTGACCTCTGGAGTTCTTCTGTGACTCCATAGCTGGCTGCAGGGTTGACCTGCCCAAGGACTCTGCTTGTCCACTCGTGTCACAGGGGTTGGTCAGACTGTGCAGGGACCCTGAGAGCCCGAGTTGGCAGAACCGGCCCTAGCTCTGTCATGGGCTCACTCTGCCGAGTGGCTTTTGGGATGGTCCTCTTTGCTCCCTATAAAGCGGGTTGGTTTTATTGAGCCTCTTGTTTCTGAGCTTGCTGGAAAGATATCTGCCTCCACGCTGCTTCTCCTTTTCTTACTATATAGTGCTGACGTGTTCAAAGGCTTCCAATTGAGAGATGAGGCTGAAAAAAAAGTAATACAATTCACTTTTGCTTTGTGTCTTTTAACTATCTGGCTCTCACATGTGAAAACATTTTATATATTGGAAAAAGTGCTTTTTGATGACTGCGTAAAATACCCATTACTTGTCACTTTCTTCATCATTTCTGTATTTTAAAAGTGTCCCATTAAAGGTCCAATAGCCCTATTAGAGTGTGAAGAATAAGGCCAAGATAAGGAAATAAAATCTCCAAAATACCTTAAAACCATCTTGACTGCCCATTTGTTTGTTTATTTTTTGAGATTTTATTTAAATTCAAGTTAGTTAGGGGCGCCTGGATGGCTCAGTCATTTAAGCATCCGACTCTTGATTTCGGCTCAGGTCATGATCTCAGGGTTGTGAGATCGAGCCCTGCATGGGGCTCCCTCCTCAGTGGGGAGTCCGCTTAAGATTCTCTTGCTCCCTCTCCCTCTGCTCCCCTCTCTCAAATAAATAAATAAATATTTAAAAAAATAAAAAAATAATTCAAGTTAGTTAACATATAGTGTATTACTAGTTTCAGAGCTAGAATCCAGTGATTCATCACTTGCCTACAATACCCAGTGCTCATCACAGCAAGTGCCCTCCTTAATGCCCATTCCCCACTTACTCCCCCCCCACCTCCCTTTGGGTGCCCAGTTTTTATCTCTCCTCTGGTCAAGCTTATTTCCCAGGTTTGTCCCAATGAGTCCAGTGGAATTTCCAAGGGGAGCTATTCGAGCGGCACACAGACCACCCGGCTTTGCCACTTGCTCTCGAGGAGGCATCTGATTTTTTCCGAGAGCTGTGAATCACCACCGGCGTTTCAGTCCCAACAGCATGGCTTCCAAAGGGGGCACAGAAGCCCCGGACTCTGCCACATCCTCCTCCTCCTCCCTGTCCATGTCTAAAGTACATGTTCGTAAGCAATAAAGGGAGCACAAAATGGGCAGTAATACGAAGGCTTTGCTAACCCATCCCGTGTGCAGGTGGCTGGGGGTAAATAAGCATCGATCGGTCTGGGACCAGCAAAGCGACATGGGCCCCAGTATAACAAGCGCTGCTTACAGTCGAGGGGAGGGTGACGTCCCCAAGGCCAGTGTATGGACAGAGCCATCGCTCAGCTACTGTTTCCGGGAGACCCCAGGTGGCTTTTAAGGAACTCGGGAGAATAAGCAACAAGCACGGTTGCAGTGAGGTGGAAAGAACACTACTGAGTTTGGCTTTTCCATTCAGTGCCCTTCTGATACTGTGCTTCTGAGACCATGTGTCACAGGGACCCCGGTGGAGCTGAGGACGTGGGGAGGGGTGGAGGGAGAGGGGGTGAGCCCTGATTGTGCTTGCTGGGTCTACACTTGGCGTAGAGTTACTCAAGACACAGCAGAATGGAGATATTATAGGAGTTGAGAGGTCATGTACTTTTGACCAATGCACGTTAGTTGGAAAAAAAATGCTAGGGACTCCACCTTTCTCCCCTCTGATTTTTACGAAAGGGGGTGTGCGATGCCCTGAGAACGACAAACCCGGGTTGCATCTGACAATGGTCATGCCTAGTTCCAAGGGCTTCCTTTAGGACATGACTGTCCCTACTGTCCCAGACCTAACACAGCTCCAACATGGGATTAGACAGGCTGCCATTGGACCACATGGTAAAGATTTTAAGTATGTTTTATGGCAAATTGTCTTAGTTTTTAAATGATTGCATAAATAGGACCATTTTACATTCAGACGAGTCTAGGTTTTGGTAGCAGATTTATCCAAAGATAAAAACGTTGGAAGAGCCAACACAGGGAAACCCATGAGGAACTGTGACTCACTCGACATTTCTAGAAAATATGCCATGTGAGTACTTTTTGAAATAAAGTTAAAAAAGGGTTATCATATCAAATTATGGTTGACGAGAACTCCATAAATGAGAAAAATCAAGAAACTGAATTTGAAAGATGGTGTGTTTTCATGATCAAAAAAGAAATCGTTTTTTTTTTTTTTTACCAAAATTTTTTTTTTTTTTAAACTAAGTTTAAGTCCACACATCACAACATGGACATTCCAGTGGGGTTGTTGTTTTGAAGTAGTGAATGGCTGGAGATTCGTTCTTCTGGGGCTGTGGAACATTCATCCGCTTGGCAAACATTTCTGTATGTACTATGAGCCAGACCGTCTCTACTCACCAAGGCTATAACAGGTTCACAGTAGCCCTTTCCCTCAAGATGCTAACCTTCTGGCAATATGGAAAAGCCAAGCGCCATGTGGACTCAGATATGAAGGACAGTATGCAAGGCTCTGTCAGGTGACAGCCCTTGGCTGAGGCGCGTGAGGAGGCCTCGTATTTACAGACTGATTTGTAGATAGTACCGAGGACAAGCTCCCTGTGGCAGCCTCTCTGGGTGAGCCGCTGAAGAAGCGTCTTTGCGTGTGTTCCAGATCTGCTGTATGGGCCAAACACCCTCACCGCACACATCATGCCTTGCGTGAGGTAGATACACTATGTGGAACTAACAACCTTGTTAAAATTTACAACTGGCCATTTCTCAAATGTGTAGTTCATATATCAGAAGTCGGCTGCCGGAGAACTTCGGAAAAAATAGAGACTGGCAACCTTGAGCAACATCACGTTATGTCCTTAGGGTAGTAGTGCTGCCCTGTTCCCTACGGGCAGGCTGAGAGGAACCGGTGATCAAGGGAGGGCTGGCTAGAGCGGGACTGGACACAGTGCCTTCCCATGGCCTGGCGAGGGCTCGGGTCGCTCCCTGTTGGCTCCCATGAGAGAGGCGTGTGCTCAGAATATCTTCCCTTGGGCCATAGCCGTTGTTACAAGTGGTTCTGCGCAAGGAAGCGACCAGTCCCAGTGAGCGCCTTCCATTGCTCTGGTGACCCTTCACTGGAGGCCGTCACCGCTGTGGTGCGGTGGTGACGGGTAGTGCGTCCATGATGGGCTTCAAGGCCCCATGAAGGCTGTAATGAAGCATGAAACCTTTGGACACCGACTTCCTGCCACAATAAATGAAAAGCCGTCACACGCGTCCAGACAGCTCTTCGGTGTTTTGAACAGTAGCTTGGTGTCCCAATTCTGATTTGGCCTCATAAGTTGAAGCTTCCCATGGGGTCCAGGTCAAGGGATGAGCAAAGCATCCCCATCCTCCCCCTACACCCCGGCTCGGGTGCGCGAGGACCTTTGTCCCACGCTGGACTGACCTCTTCCTTCTCCTACACTCTGGTCAAGGGGGTCTACATGACTTTGAAGAAAGGGAGATAATATGGCCTCCAGCACCCTTGCCTTACACATTTTAGATGCTCAAAAGGAATCTCCCTCTTCATTCGACAGGTCATTTACTGCACACGATCAGTGAATACCGGGCTGTAGAGTGTGGTCATTGTCACATCCAAGATGCCCACGGTGCTTCGGCAGGGCAGTCTCTTTCTCCCCCACCCCATCCGCCCCTCCTGTTGCAGTTCAGGTCTGTGCCTGCATCCTCCTGGGAGTGGGAGTGCCTTTCATCATTTCTGTTTTATTGGTTCAGATGCCCCCCCAGAGCTAATGTCCCATTCAATGTCTTTCTATTATAAAAACCTACAAAAGACACGCAAATGTGTCTCTCCATTTGACTCTTTTTGAGTTCCCTCCACCTTTGACGCACTTGTCATACTCAATCCTGGGACCGCAGGCTAAGTGAGAAATCTCTGTGGGCAAATGGAGGTGCACCAGCTGGATTTCCCCTCGAGGACGAGCTCGCAGGGAATGTGGTCAGCACGTAATCTCCAGCTGCCGGTTCCTCCAGGGCCCGAGAGGCGGGGGACGGAGGCCGTCTGGGAGGTGGCATCTGCTCCGGGACTCCCTGCCAGGCTGGCGCAGCTTCATCAGGCTTGCTTCGCTGTTGAGTCTCCTTCTGCTCAATCCTGCTTCCTCCCACTTCCCTTCATGGGGGTTGATCCCTGATAAACACCCTGCACCCCGAACTCCAGCTCAGTATCTGCTTCTGGAGAAGTCACTCCACAACAACCTTTCCACCAGTGGCTGCCAATTCCGAGAGCCCATTTCAGGCCAGATGGGTGCAGAGCACCGGGTGTCCATGAGCTACGTAGCGTGGTGAGCATCTGTCCCAGAACATGTCTCAGAAGGCTGGGGGCAAAGGTCGTGTCTGATCTTAATGCAGCGGTCAGAGATCTTGGGCACCAACGCAGCGGCAGACACAGCCTCCCTGCCAGGACCCACCCAAGATCACGGGGTTTGTAAGGCTAGTTCACGGACAGGGTATGCCAGGCCCGCCTCACGCCGTGGCTTCTGCCCGTGATGCCATCCCACCTTGCCTGCCATGGGCAGACAAACCAGCCATTGCTTTGGAGGGCTGACCAACAACTGGCCAAATGCCAGGCTGAGTACCAGGGGATGCAAGGACAGATGGACAGACAGCACGGCATGCAAGCTCTAAACGATGCCGTGTGACAGTCGTTGGGGCCCTGCTGATGCCTCCTTCAGAAGTGGGCTGGGAGGCTGAACCAGCAAAGGACAATGTCATCATCCTCACAGAATTGAGAAGGTTCCTACCTGCTCCCTCTCCTGGGGCTCCTCCCTGAACACGTACAGCTGTGGGGCCTCGAACTCTGCAGGTGTGCGTGCATGTGTGTGCAGGTGCAAGAGCAGAGCATGCCCCCCCCACCGGGCCGACTCCTGGGCCACAGCACCCCTGGGCTCCCTCCCCACCCCCGCCCCTGCCTCCGTCTTTCCTGGCTACTCCCTCACAGACCTGCCCATCCGCCCCCTGCATACCGCTGAGTGGCGCCATCGAGACCCCAGGGGACAGAAGAATCACCCAGGCAAGCGCTGCTCAAACTCCTGACCCAGAAAATCAGGACATGTAATAAAATCATTACTACAGTCTTAAGCCACTGAGTTTGGGGGGAATTGATTTTGTAATATATATATTTTTTGACATAGCGTTCTTTTGGTTCATTCACAATTACACCAACGAAATGATTTGACAAACTCGCTGGTGCTCCATTCAGCTGTGTCCTTGTCACTGTCGCCACAGAACTCGGTGGTGTAAAGCAGTAGCCACTTTCTCGTGCTTACCGTTTTGTGGGGCACGGGTTTGGAGACGGCTGGGCATCTGTGGCTCGAGGTCGGTCCCATGGCTGTGGTGAGACACCGGGCGGGATTGCGGTCCCCCCCGAAAGCTTGACGGGGAGGTCAGGCCGTGGGCTGGTGGCCATCAGGGCACCAACGTGTGGCCTCTTCAGCCTGGGGGGGCTCATGGCACTTGGTTTCCCCCCGAGCAAGGGTCCCAGAGAACCAGGGGGAAGTTGCAGGTCTTTTTCAGACCTGGCACTGGAAATCACAAAGCATCCCTCTGGCTGTTCTCCCCTGGTCTGAACGGTGCCGGGCTGGCCCAGAATCCTGGGGAGCAGCCACCCACCTCTTATGGGAAGGGTGTCATGTAACTTTGGGGTCATGTGTTAAAACTGTTGCAAGCTGCTGTTCTTTACGTTAACTTGCCTTTCAACGACCCCGATCACTCCATCCCCCAACTGCCCTGAGGACTAGTACCCAGGGAGAAAAGAGCCGAAGAGGGGAAAAGCTGTAGGTAGATGACTTTCTTAATAATCACTGCACTCACATTTTTGAGTGATTCTTTACGGGAACCACTATACGAGGCCCTTGTTTTGTAACTAATCTCTACACCCGGCATGGGGCTCGAACTCACAACCCGGACATCGAGCGTCATCTCGGGCTCCCCTGACGGAGCCAGCCAGGCGCCCCAGCAAGGCCCTTTTGTGATCTTATGCGGTCTCCACAGCATCCTTAGGAAGTAGTTACTGTTATGTCTCCCACTTAACAGGTGGAGAAACTGAGGCACAGAGTGACTCCGTCCCTTGCCTCAAGCCATAGCTAGGAGGTAGTGGCAGCCGGAATGCATTCGTGGTTTTCTGATACTAGAATCCGATCTCTTAGATGCTCTGCTATACTTTCTCCCCCATTGGAGGGCAGGCACTTTCGTTCCAGCGGTCAGTTCACACCTTGGAATCCAGGCGTGGCTCTCTTCCCGCAGAGGCCCTGAGTCAGGAGGGCGGGGTGGCCGTGGCCGGGCTGGCCCCCACGCAGGGGAACAGGAATCCTGCCCAGGCTTCAGCTTCCGCCTGGGCCCTCCCCTCCTGGCTTCATGTGGTCATGCTTACTGTTGAGTAGTTGACCCTTCAGGTGAACGTAGAGAGAGATTAACAACACTGTGATGACTTGAGCTCATAGGAACTGGGCATTTGGTTATTTATTGGGAAATTGAGACAGCCATGAGCTGATGTGAATTTGTTTTCAAATTTTAAAGATATTATTTATTTATTTGTCAGAGAGCACAAGCAGGGGGAGTGGTGGGCAGAGGGAGAGGGAGAAGCAGACTCTCCGCTGAGCAGGGAGCCCGATGCGGGGCTCGATCCCAGGACCCTGGGATCATGATCTGAGCCGAAGGCAGACGCTTAACCGACTGACCCACTCAGGTGCCTCTGTTTTCGGTATTTTAAAAGTTAAACTGGTGTGTAATAAAAATAATTCTATGGTATAGAAGGATATACCCTGGCACCACCTCCAAAGCCCGAACAGACGCCCCAGCCCCATTTCCAGGGGGAGCCACTGTGAAGTTTCCAGCGTCCTCATCCAGAAACATGTACAACAGTGTCCCCATCTTCTGGTGGGCGGGTGTGCGCTCCTTCCTGCCACCCCCTGTGACACCATCTTCCTTGCTCTTGCTGTCATAGACCATGCGTCCACGGAGAGTCTCGAGTGTGGCGTGGTGTACGTGGATGGGCGTGTCTGGAGGAGAAGGCAAGTGTTTTCCCGAGGGAGGTGGGACCAGGGCGGAAGGGAAGGTACAAGAAGGACAGATCGTCAGGCTCTGAGGCGGCCTCTGCCCTCTGTGGTCCCCGTACCGCTCACCGAGCCATCGAGCGCGGTCTCTCTTCCCATGGCTGGCCTCGATGCTTGCTCTGGCCGACAGCCTACGGTCCACGTGACAGTTCTGAGAGAGCATGAAGCTGTGCACGTGCATTTGCTCTTCTGGAAACCCGCCCAGCACTCACCTGAACCAGCCTGGGCCATCCTGCCAGCGGGGGGGCGCAGTGTGTGGAGACCATGAGGAGCAGGTCACGGTCACCTGGCCAAGGCCATCGTAGGCCAGCCGGCCCCCCCCACCCCTCCTGGACCAACCAACTGACCACAGATGCGAGAGCGAGCCCTGCCGTGACCAACCGACAGTCAGCCGACTGTCAGACATGGGAGAGCTCGGATGAGGTGCTGCTGACCTCAGTGATCGGGCCACTGGTTTGGAGGTTCTTGTTAGGCAGCAGCATCGTGACAGTAAATAACCCATACAGCCCTTTGTCTGGAGGATGATGCACAGTAAGGCTGTGATGGTCAAGAGGTTTTGTTTTGTTTTGTTTTGTTTTTAAAGATTTTGTTTATTTATTTGAGAGAGAGAGAGTGAGAGAGAGAGCCCAAGAGGGGGTAGGGTCAGAGGGAGAAGCAGACTCCCTGCCAAGCAGGGAGCCCGACGTGGGACTCGATCCCAGGACTCTGGGATCATGACCTGAGCCGAAGGCAGTTGCCCAACCAACTGAGCCACCCAGGCACCCATTTTTGTTTGTTTGTTTGTTTTTTTAAATCACTGGATAGGGGCGGTTGGGTGGCTCAGTCGTTAAGCGTCTGCCTTCGGCTCAGGTCATGATCCCAGGGTCCTGGGATCGAGCCCCGCATCGGGCTCCCTGCTACATGGGGAGTCTGCTTCTCCCTCCCCCTCTGCCTGCCACTCCCCCTGCTTGTGCTCTCTCTGTCTCTGTCTCTCTCTGACAGATGAATAAATAAAATCTTTAAAAAATATAAAAAAAATAAAAATCACTGGATAATCTACATTCTGGTAAAATGAGGCCGGTTGAGAGAAAACCGCTCCCACAGCTGTCTCCACACGATGCAGTAGGAGTAACAAGCTCTATAAATGGTTCAGCCTTACCAGCTCCCCTGGGTCTCGGGGTGACTTATGGAGAGAGCCTGTGAGATTGATTATATTTGCTACCGACTGTTATTAACAAACCAGTGCTGCGATGAGCTGATCTGCCTCTTTTTTTTTTTTTTTTTTTGCATAAAGACCTGCCAGAACCCAAAGTTCCTTAAGTTCCTTAACTTTTTTTTTTTTTTTTGTCGTCTCATGTACTCCTTTGGCCTCAGATAAAGCCTACTGTCCTCCTTCTCAGAATGTTGTAAAATGAATAAAATAAAATATATAGGATTACAAAGAAAACCTCAGTTGAGATACAATTCTCTAAAAATTAGAACAAATGTATGAATTAGTCATATACGTGCCTTTTTATTATTAATGCATTACGTAGGATCTACCAGCAGGTCTAACGACAATCTTCACTTCAGAGTGGTGATGGCATTTTGAGAGTCATAGCTGTTGTGTCATATGGAACTGTCTGTCCTTTTCCTTGGTGACAAAGTCACAGGTCTTGCTGACATATACTAGCGTGGCATGGTCTTTATATTCATCATGGAGGGAAGATCTAAATTTTAGTTCAAAGTTGGGGGAAAGATGCCGTTTCCTCCCCCCTGCCCCCCATCCACGTTCATGGACCTTCTGAATTCTGGGGATGGACCAGGCGAGGAGACCATGTTTGACCTGATCTCCTCCAACATGTATCCATCAGTACCCAACTCCTATTTCTTCCTGTAATCCTTACATTTTGGACAGGAGTGGGACCACTTCGGATTTGGGGAAGGGAATGTTTTTCCATTTAGAGATGATCTGCCAGTTAGCAGTATGTCCTCGAAGACAAACACAACAAGCCATAAACGAAATCGTGGTCATGGAAAGATCTGACCTGCAGAACAATTTCCTTCCAGGTATTTGTGGAGAAGTAGTTTCTTCTCCAAGATCGAAATCTCCACCTCTTCCTCCCCGCCCAGTGCTTGGGCCAGTGGGCTGAGGGAGAAGTCCTGGTTCCATGATTTAAGGGTCACTGGTGGAAATAAATCTGGGGACAGATCCACGAGCTCGGTTTACCCCTTTCCTCAAGTTCTAACCAAAGCGGGGATGCAGCAGCGACCTTCAAGGACCTCCTCGGTGACTTGTGAGGGAAGCAGCCTGATGAACCGGACTTGATATGGGCGTAAACGTGTGATCCTCTGAGAACACCCCGCAGTTCTGGGGCGGAGGTCCTAGCTGGTGAAGGGCTGTCTCTCCGAAGACCTTTGGCTGCACACAGGGACCCATGTCTTGTGCAGAGGCCTCGTGGTGGGGGGCAACTGCGGCTGTTGCCCCACCTCAGGGCCCTTCTGTGAGAACATGGGAAGTCCTGAGGCCAACCCCGAGCCAGAGGTACAGACCGACGACCTTGTCCATATCTGCAGCTACCGCCTTGTGTGTGTGGCAAACCATCCAGGTCTTGCTTCCACTAAAATGCTGCCTCCGCCGGATGTGGTGGTTGGCTTTGGCCCCACTGACGCTGCCATTTTCCCCATGGTGCTTTTCCGCCGATGAGAAAGGGGACTTCTGCTAACCCAGACTCTGGCCTGGCCCTCCCTGAGGCCTCCAGGAAGGCCCCTCCCACGCATCCCTCTTTCCTCCCCGCCTCTTTGCTCTCCTATCCTCTGTCCCCCGCACCCCTCCCTCACCCCGTTCCTTCCTCCCTGGGGAGAAGACAGAGCCTGCCCCACTGACCTGGCCCACGGCTGTTCTGGCCTCCCCGGGAAGTTTCCTTCTCTCCTCAAGGCTCCCTCAGAGGCCTCCTTGGGAGCAGAAAGCCGGGGATGCCCGGCCCCCCACCCTGACCTGACATCGCTTTCTCTTTGATGACTCTAGGGAGCCCCAGGCCCAAAGCCAAGCATGGCCCAGCACTGAGGCCTTCCTTTCGGTGAGGACACTCACGTGTGTCATGTTTGGCGACACCTGGCTCCCTTTGTTCATTTTTGAGCTAAGAAGACAGTTGATTCCAGGCTTTGGGTGGGGCAGCCGTGTCAGAGACAACCGCAGTCCATCCGTGCCAGGAGGTGTGAGGAAGCCACACCAGGCCCCGTCCTCACCCAGCGCTCGAGGAAGGGGGATGGACGGCGGACAGACATCAAAGGCCAGAGGTTGGCGATCACACTTGTGCTCAGCTTCACCATCCTCCAGAAACCACAGGTGTGGGAAACGGAGAAGGCTGACCTTTCTGTCAACCCTAACCCACTTTGAATGGCTTTCATAATAGCTATGCTCTCCCCCTGGTTTCTGATGGCTTCAGCTTCAATTGCTCTCTCTCAAAAAAAAAAAAAGTCCATTTGCTCATCTTGGGTGACAGGTTTCACCCATCTCTTTGCTTTGCAGAGCTGTGTGGGTGGCAAGCTCCTCTCATCAGATTTTTCCCATGCATCTTCAAACCGAAAGGGCTGACCTCCCGAGAGTTTCTTTCTGAGTCTACTGGGGAACCTCTACATCCTCCAGCCCCACCGGGCAGCATGGCCAGGAGAGGCAGGGCACCCCCCAGTGGCCTTGGAGCCTGCAGACACTAGGCTGGGCCCCGATTCTGGAGAGCCTGGAGCAGACTTTGGGCATCTCGGGTTACTCCATGGTTTAGTGAGCGGGGTGGGGTGTGATGGGGATTTTGACACAGAGGCCCCCAGATCCCAGCCTCCGGTGCAGCATACTCAGCCATGTGGGTCTCCATTGGTTCTCGTTCCAGCCCCCAGCCCATGTGGCTCCTAAGTCTCTGGAGGGACCCTTCTGTTACTAAGGAACTCCCGCTGCGTTGTTCTGGGTGCTTGGATAAACCAACCTTCCATTACTTCAACCTGCTCACCAGACAGTAAGAGGCTCGACTTAGGGCATCATTAGTACAAGAGGGGGGTACGGAGTGGGGCAGGATAGAGACCAGCTCACCTCCATCCTCCCCACACCTTCCCCTGCAGGCTCGCCCTTTGCCCTTCTCTGCCATGAGAGTTTCAGGAGCTTCTGTGCCTGGCCAAGTTGGCCAATGGGATTATTGACGGCCTTACAGCAGACCCAGCATGGGGACCGACCAGTATCCTCACTGATTCCATAACTGTTGAGCACTTCTGTGTCTGGCATGGTGCTCGACACTGTGGGGGCGAGGGAAGGGAGGGAGATGAAGGAAACACAGTCCTTGCTCTCGAGGGAGAGTGTGGCTATGGGTATAGAAAGTATAACTTATTCCTGCATAACTGATTCAAAGAAGAGGCCACATGAGAATCTGAGGACAGGGGGACGAGTGGAGGAGGAAGGAAGGGAGATGGAGGGAAGGGGGGCTGGGGATGTTCTGTGGGGCTCAAGGCACTCAAGGGAAGGGACATCATCCCTGGATGTGGGGTGTGGCGTGAGTGTGGATGGGCTGTCCAGCCTGAGTTCAATCTGACCAGTCCAGGAGCGACAGTCCTGCCCCTCTGGGTCTGTCTGGTCTCTGCTGATGCAGCATGAATAGCTAAGTGGCAGTGGGAATGTGACTCCTTCCTCTGCCTGCTGTCTTGGCTTGGTGGTCTTGCCCAATTTTGTACCAAAGGTTGACTGATGGTGGTTTTAGGGCATCCATGACCTTCCCCCTGACCTCACTGTTCTGGTAGGTCAGCAGTGTGCTCTTTGCTCATGGAGCTCTGTGAGTAGCCCAGGAGGGCCAGGCAGCTCATGTGCTGGAGGGCAGTGGGTTGGAATGATACCTTGGCTCCAGCAGGTCTGAACACTGACCTTGGGGTAGGCAGGGAAGTATCCAGATCCCAAGCCACATGGCAACCTTGAGCCCTTCTGAGAAGCCAGAGTACAAGCTGATGCTCTATCTCCAGGCAGGGCAACTCAACTCCAAGTCTGGTCTAGGTAACTTTTTTTTAATAAAGAGATTTTATTTATTTTTTTGACCGGGGAAGGGGGGAGCAGGGAGGGAGAGAGAGAGAGGGAGAGAACGAGCAAGGGGGAGGGGCAGGCAGAAGCAGAGGGAGAAGCAGGCTTCCCGCGGAGCAGGGAGCCCGATGCGGGGCTTGATCCCAGGACTCGGGGACCATGACCTGAGCCGACGGCAGATGCTTAACCGACTGAGCCACCCAGGCGCCCTGGGTCTGGGTAACTTTATCAACGGGCCTTATGTCCCAGTGGAATGAAAGACAATGCTACTCCCAATCATAGTGTTTGCTTTATTTAAATCCTGAGGTTAAAAATAAAACTGTTCCAAATAGTGCAGCAGATGCTATAGAGGAATATGTTTTGGGATACAAAAGTTTCTCACCCCCACTGCGCAGGGCGGGTGTTGGCATTTGATGTGCTTCTGGGTAATTCTTTGGCAGATAAGAATGCAATGGGTCCCCAGACCCACTATCCCATAAGGCCTCGAGAATTGAGGATTCGTCAATGAAAGTGCAATTCTGATTCGGAAGCCGCCCAGCAGAGGCGTGGGTGTGGCTCTGCAGCCCCCAGAGGCAGGAGCGTCCCTGGATAACACTCATCACGAGGTTCTGACGAAGCCTGTTCATCGGCCATGTCTCCTGAAATCTAAAGATAGACTTTATTATTTTAAAAAAGCGATTACGAAGGAAAAGGCATTATTAATTCAGTCTTTCCTGTCTCCTTGGAAGAATCACAACGCAATGAAAAAAACTTCTCCAGGTTTCCACTAAGAAGCACCTTTCGCTAAGTGTTTTGTAAACATGGCTGGCTGGCTCACGGGTGTCTGCAAGGCGACCCCTGGTTCTCCGAATCACCGACGGCTTTTGCTTTCACTCTCAACCCCTCAGAGCCAGGGATGGGGGCTCTCACGTGTAGTTACGAAGGTGGACTTTAAGAAATGAAACTCCTAAAAAAAACCTTAAAGATCAGTGGCCATCTAACCAGTATCCTATAGAGCACTGGCTCTGAGATACCACCTCCAAATGGGCATTTCCTTTCATTTGAGTCTAGAATGGCTTACCCACCCAAGGAGTGGATAACTGAAACATTTCAGAACAACCATCCCTTTGATTTTTCCATTGTATTATGTAGCTTTTCCTTTTCTACTTTTCAAACCCAGTAGGGTTTTTCAGTTCCAGATTCCTTCTTGATCCAGTTGACCTGGAGTCCAGAGGGCTCCAGCCACGAGCACACTGCAGAGGCCACGCTTTATCGTGACGTCCGCCCTTCCTCACTGCGGGTGAGTGTGTCTGAGGGGCCACCTTCTCGGGCAAGGTTGATTAGTGGCTTCTGAGGCAGAGGTGAACAAGGCAGTGGGATCAGTGCTAGAAAGTGAGCGGCTGTTATTCAGAGAGCTGGGCCATCTGGGGGCTGCTGGATTTTTGCTTTGTTGTTTTGTTTTGTGTTGAATAGTGATCTGGGGTCCCATTGATGATTTCTAGTGTAATTCAGGCTACTGGCTGGGGCTACTGTCTTCAATAGTTGCTCTTCATTGTCATCTGCATTTTTTTAAAAAAGTACCCCAACCCCAAAAAACCTCAGTAAAGTCGGGAACCTGTTCAAAATAAGAATAAAGCTGTTCATACAAGCCACGCTGAAATAGGCCACCATGTTCTCTAGTTGCATAATGCACAGCAAACTCGAGCTCACACGGCAAAGTAACAAAGGAAAAAGAGTCTGTCCAGCATGAAAATAAATAGGCTGCAGAGTCAGGACGTGACCGCTGGGGGAATGGGCAGTCCTCTGAATGTAGTCAATGTTCCAGGGGGTACACACCACAAGGGGCCTCTGCTCTCTGGGAGGAGTGGCTCTGGGCTGGCTTCGAAGGAGCCAAGTGGTTTTTAAGCTGTAGTTGGTTTCCTGCTGGGCTGAGTGACAGAGATTCACCAGGGGGCTTGGATGGAATGTTCCAGGCCTTTTGTAGGAAACACAGGAGCTGTTAGCTGCACAGGATGGTGGCGATACCATCGGCTGGCCGTCTCCATGGCATCCTGGGAGAGTACTCAAAACAAGACTCCAGACTGCTTTGGGTTCTCTTTTGTTAGTTTCTTTCTTGTGGTAAACCACCCATCCCGATTACCCTTTCCAGAGGAGAGGGTGGGCTCAAAGGCAGGATAACTTGCTCTGGAACAATCCTCAGGCCATGTGGCACACCTGTGAGGACAAGCGTGAGGCTAGGGAGAGTCTCTGGGAGGCTGGCTGCTTTTTGCCTTGGTGTTGAGCACAGTCAAGGCCTTGGCCACTGGGAGATGCTAGGGACCCCGGTGGCTTTCTGCTAGAGGCAGCTGGCTGCTCTGAGGAAAGAGCGCAAGAGGTTTAGCTTCTCTCTGCGTTAATGTCTCAGGAAGGTTCTGTTCACCACCCCCTCTCCTGCCCTGCCTAAACTGACTGCAAGTGACCGAGTCCCCTATTTGAGTGGAAGCTCTGAGCCCCCTCCCCCCTGCCCCACGAGTCCCCTCTGCTGGGTGGTGGCTGTGGGGTCTGCGCTGGACCTGGCCTGGGGGCTCTGACCTGTCCTTGAGCTCTCAACACCAGCCCAGCCAAGCCTGTGGGTGACGGAATGAAGCTTCCGTGTGGTGGGACTTGACCAGTCACGAGGCAGGCTGGGGGACGGGCTGGGTCCTGCGTTCAGATCCCCAGACACCCTGCCTGGCGCTCTCCCTCATCCTTGGCCAAAGTGGGCCCCGTCATCAGATGGCCTGCTCACCTGTGAAGTGTCTGAGCCCTGACTTCAGGCTCCAGCCTCTGTGAACAAGGCCCCAAGAGGCCATCAAAGGTGAGCTCCCTATGGTGGGAGGAGAAAGGGACCACAGACAACAGGAAGACCATCTCCTCCTTGGCCAGGGAAGGGAAACAGGATTCATCGGCCCCAAGGGGAGATGGCTCCCGGCTGTCAGGTGTAGGCTGAGCCACGGGAAGCGGGCAAAGGGGTGCCAGGGAACAGACGGGTGGGGAGAGGGGACCAAGAAGTGAACTGCCTGTTATACCCGAATTACCAAAGACTTTTTTTAAGAAGGCCCCGATTTTGGAAAGTGGTTCTTACCCTGATTATGATCATTAGTAAACATGCCTGCGGATGAGGCAGAAGCTCGTATTTATACAAACAGAGACAGCCCAGCAGCCGAGCAGTGAGTCCTAAGGGCCAACACACAGTGCTGCTTAGTGGTCCCGTCACTGCCATCTGAGCAGACAGCCACCGCGGGACGCATCCTCCGTGCGCTGGCTTTGGTTTCCCCGAGCATCTTCAGTTCTGATTTCTAGGCCGGTGTTTTCAACTACTGGGGGGCCTGCCTGAGTGAAGGGCTTTGCATGAGGACAGAACTTCCCAGACAGAAGGGCCGGGAAGAAAGTGCAGCTAGAGACCCCTCCAAAATTGCTGTTTTGGAGCAGCCATAAATTTACTGGGGCAGGAAGGGACAGAGGCCTGACGGGAAGAGGCTGGCTGGGGCTTCAGGAGGCCCCCCGCCCCCACCCGGGACGCCCTGACTCTTACGATGGCCCTGTGGCCTCCTTTTCCTGGCCTCGCAGCCTGAGGACTCACAGGGTCTGGCCAGGACGTCCCGGCTCATGGTCACCCAGGACACCTGGCCCCTGCTGGGCAGAGTGGGGCATTTCTCTCCACGGGCAGAAGCTGGGGTCACTGACTCTGGCCTGTGGAGCTCTCCACGGAGGCCGGGAACCAGCTGTGGCTCCAGAGAGGTTCAAGGTCCCCTGAGTGTTTAAACTGTCGGCAGAGTGTCCCTTTGGGTGTGAGGACAGTTGGGTCCCTAATCCCTGGAAACGTTGCTTGAGCCCTTAAAAGCCACGGAGGCTAAGAGTGACGGTGCGTAGTGCTGAGTACACAGTGCTCCAGACGATGCAGCTTTGAGGGGCGGCCGGAGGCCTGTCTCCCAGTTCTACACTGGTCACGTTTGGAGCGGCTGCCTTTTTTTTTTTTTTTTTTTTAGTGCTTTATGTGACAGGTGAGCAAGAGTAGTGTTTCCTGTGGATAAAGTGAAGCTATTAGAATCTACAATCCAGGTGCTTGAGGCTACGGGAAGTCACTTCCATCGTAGATCACAGGCCTGTCAACCGTCAAGTGATAAAACACTTTCTTGGAGACAAACCTGAGGAAACAGAAGTGGGAAAGGAGGGTGTCACTGGGAGCGCCGAAAGCCAGAGGGCAGCGGCGGCGGCTGGGGGGGGCCTCCTCGGGGGGGTGCTGCAGCGACCTGGCTGGGCGTGTGGGCGGGTTGGCGGCGGAGCCTTCTGTGGGGGCAGGGGCCTGGGCCCCTCACCCTGTTTCCTGTCTGCCCAGCAGAGCTCCCCCAAGCAGGGGTCCAGGGGTCCTGGGACGTCAGCACGGACTTCCCTGGGGCTTGGTACACAAACACCTGCTTTGAAGCTGCTGGGGGATGTGGGGGCTGCAGGGGGTGCAGCGCAGGGAGTGGACCCTGAGAAGAGGTTTCTGGAGGAGACGAGTATGGATTTCATCCCCACTGGGCGCCTAAAGCCATTTTGCCACCCATGGTTTAGAAATCTCCGGCACAGAGTAAGGCGGGGTGGGTCACAGCACTGTGGTGGCCTCCAGTGGGAACTAGGGGCCTGCTTGGGGCATGGGACTGCGTTCTGCCCTCGGCCTCTCTGATAACCCACCGGGAGTCCCAGTGAGGTGGTGACAGTGCTCACTGCTTCTGCAGAGATGGGGCTCAGGGGCACTTAGAACTCGGAGGGCAGCTCTCTGGAATATGCTGGGCCTGTGCCCCATGAGTCCAGCTAATTCAAGGTATGTTTGTGCTCATGGGGGCATGCAGGGGAGGGGGAGGAGAGGGGGAGAATGGGAAGCTCCTCCTCTTAGCCCCTCCTTTAGTGGACGTGCTTGGCCACAATCCCTGGGCGCTCAAGGCTGGGAGGTGCTGAGGGGGCGGCACAGCTCACCCCTAGAGTATCCTCACTAGTTATTCTGCCAAAAGCCAAGTGGGCTGGGAAGGGTCCCTGTATGGGGGGATGTGGCCGCTAGCTCAGGGCCCCACTCAGGGAAGAAGTGGCTGCGTGCTGGTCAGGCAGGTCTCCTAAAAAGGCGGCCCCAACAAAGGGCTTATGCTGAAGCCAGAAGAACCCAAGGGAAGGGTCCCAGCAAACTTAACCACCCCTGTCTCGTGTCTTCATGAAGTGGGGGCCCAGGCTCATGGCAGATGCTCAACCCATGTGTTCCTCTCCCAGCTTCCTTCCTTGGCTGCCCCTCCAGCCTGTCTCCCTATATTCCCAATTTCCTGCCCCCCAGCCCTTCACTCCTGCACCTGTATTTGGTGCTTTGATGCTGTGCTTCCCCGACACAGTATACACTGCTCCCGCTGCCATGACAAGAAGCCCAGGGGCTCCCTCTCACAGCTCTAGTCCTGGCCTTCATTTCTTGCTTGTCCATCCACCCATGCATCCATCCACCCGTGCATCCATCCTTCCATCCATCTATGCATCTACCCATCCATCCATCCATGTATTCATCCATCCATCCATATATCCATCCATCCATCCATCCATCCATCCATCCACCCATGCATCCATCCATCCATCCATGTATTCATCCATCCACGCATCCA